>NC_054569.1:3993491-4051789 GCF_017654505.1 Polyodon spathula | reverse complement strand
TGCATTGGATTGCTGGATGAAAACTGAGCAATAATCTGGTGACACTATTAAACATGCCGAATGTCTCTGTGTGTGTGGAAACAGTGATAAGTGATGGTGGTGGGAAAATAATCATGTACAAAATGAAATATTATTAACGTTTAGAGGTTATTAAGTATTTGCTTTATCTCTTCTGCAACTTGTGCATAACCCTCCTCCACCTTCAAGCTAAACATTTTTGTTGATCGTTTGCAGGGGAAAGATTTCTAGCGATAAAACAGAAACAAATTAACCCGAGAGAGCAATGCCACTTAAAGGACACATTCTTTATTTCCTCGGAAAGCTACAAATAACCCGTTATGGTTATCTTATTCATTCATTCTGTACATTATTTATTCTGATGCCCTCAGCTTTTAAACCATTGTTTCTGATTCTGACACCTCAATAAAGGGGATTGAATTAAATATGTCTGTGGTGTACGGTAGGAGCTGAAATCTGAAATTGTGTCAGTGGTCTTATTGCAACAAAGGATTGGCAAGCATGACAGGGAAGCAAATTGCTTCCTCGTCTCTGATAGCCTGAAGAAAACATAGATTGAAATACCTCTGGATGAGGCAATATCGAAAAAAAAACAACAAATACAATAATGATATTGCTGCTCCGTTTTAATTTGGAGACCATCTGCAGATCTCACTATGTTGAGACAAACTACCATCTGTGGTCAGAATAGATGGATTTTTTAATGCATATAATTGCAATCAGAAAAAACACACCTACAAGAAGCAAAGTAAACTTGCAAATTAAAAAAAACTATATACCCCTATTAAGTTGTGGGGGAACTGGAAGCAAACAGAGCTGTTGTGTTTTCTTGCCCTTGCACTAAAATGTTTTTTTTTTTTATCACTTTGAAAAGCATCTGAAGGTAACAGAATCACCACCTGGAATCCCATTCTTGGAAGCAGTTTGAAGTAGAATGTTGAACTCTAACACATATCTAGCTTTATAGAGATATTGATTTCTAAATTATTAATCAAAAAATCACCCTTCTTGGATCCCTTGCTTATATATTACATTACTAGCTTGTTTTCAGTTGTAGTTTGTTTTTTTAATACAGTTTTCTCAATGCATATATATATATATATATATATATATATATATATATATATATATATATATATATATATATATATATATAATATATCTGCAATTATATCTGCAGCTTTCAGTACGAAAGTCAGAATAAAATTTTGTAAGTCCCTTAAATTCGAATTTAAACTGACGGGTTCTTTTGATGTGACAAGAACCATTTTACGTCGTCATAAATGCAACGTTATAAAAAGATGTTAATTTTTCCAGGAGATTATTATATATATATATATATATATTATATATATATATATATATATATATATATATATATATATATATATATATATATAAAATAGTCTATTCCCCGCAAGAAGGCATCACAAAGGAAGGATTCCTAAAACAATTTGCGTTTTGCAATTTAAAATGTGTAATCTGATCCTTTAGATTGTTGTGTTCTTCTTGTGGTTGCTGTTTTAAATACGATGTTGTTTAAAAAGCAGTTTATTATACCAGACAAAAAAAACAAAAAACAAACAAGGACATTTGAGCTCTTTTGTGATACCGTTAATGTAACCCTACACAGAGAATTTACTCAACTTAATAATAATATAATAATCCTAGTCATAGAAAGCCTGTGTCTGATTTTTATTTGATTTAAAAGTTATCAAGTAACAGTGAGTGCAACACTAACTAAATATTCCATAAATGATGCACAGATTTGATATAACCCTTTAAGGCACAGTCCTTTTGTATGCTTTACACAACCAGTACCTTGTGGACCATCAGGATGCCTTTAAAACCGAGGGTTTTATCTGAAACATGTCTCCTTGCATGTTAATTAATTAAGGGAATGAACTGCATTGCAAATGAGGGTCCATCATCCTGTAACAGTAGACGTGTCTAAAGAAGTCGACCACAGTACCCCTCGAAAGACAAATACAGTTTTATTTACACTTTGCAATCCATAATTGTTGACAGGTTGTCAATACAGATGGAAGCTTATCCTACTGAGGGCATTATCATAACGATCTATGTGTTGCTTTCAGTCTGTATAAATATGCAGAGATGTCTATTTTTAAATGGGTGGTTTCATGTGTTTTGCAACCACTGTAGCCATTTGTCCACTTAAATAGTTTTATATTTTGTTGTTGTAAAGGTGTTGGTTAACCGCGGGCACTGGAGACAGAAGAGCTCTCTTTTAAAAAGTATGGGAAGCACACGTAGTGGCAAGGTGGGACTCCCCAGCTTGCCCTTAATCAATGCCTCTACCTTCCCTGGGGGGAGCCTCTTTCTGGACAGTGAAGAAGCAGATCACCCCAGTGCTCCTTCCAGTTTGTTCACTGTACTAGCTGTGCCCAATTATGTTGTTCTGTGATACAACTGTTCACTGAGAGCTCAGCTGAGACCTAACCCAGCTCAAATGACTCGTGACCAAAGCCAAACTCGCGCCTCTGAAGGAAATGAACCCTTATACCAGTGGTCCCCATGCTTGGTCCTGGGGACCCCCTGTGTCTGCTGGTTTTCATTCCGAATGTTGGAATGAAAACCAGCAGACACAGTGGGTCCCCAGGACCAGGCATGGGGACCACTGCCTTATACTGTATTGAAGCAGCGCACATTTAGGCTTTTCAGAGACTGACTCGCCTCCCAGTAGAGGAGATGCATTGTGAGTCTATGATTACAGTGAAACATTTGTTCACACAGTTAGAAAAGTGCTGCTGAAAGGTTTATGCGGTGGTATTGTAACCTTATAAAAAGTAAAGCGTAAATGGGAATGTGTTTCAGAGCTGGCATTAAATGCAACAGCTAAACTCTGTACACATTACTATCTGTCGCTTGTGTAACCAAAAGTGAAAGGCGAGTGAAATGGAAAATGTGATGTAAATAAATAAGGTCTCTTTGGGGGAAAAAAGACATCTGGACTCCTCATTCAGCTAAGTAATAGTCTACACAATGTTACTCTGACAAGTTTAAAATCAGTTTTGGCCAGAGCTGGTAGCCTTGGTATCTGTATATTTGTTCCATACTCTTTGGTATGGTCTGTATATTAATAGGGGGCTTGGGGACTGAAAACACTATTTGGCTGTTAGAACAACATATTTCATGTTTTAGTCATAGTATTACATTTTAAATCTCATGCTCCCAGCCGGCATTGTAGAGTATCCCTCGTGGCATAAATAAAAGATATGAGATATGGATTTTCCTGTTTACCATGATTTAAAGAGTAAGCTGTTAATAATATATTTATCCGTTTAAGAGCGAATTACATGGATTTTGTATTCCAGTATGTATTTCTTGCAGTCATGTCACACTAAATTCTACTTCCGAAGTAAATCATTAATACATTCAACTGGGAATTTGTTAAGCTTGAAGGCTTTGCCTTGCCTTACAGATAGCTGCATCTCAATTTTCAGACTCAATTTTTAACTAATAAATTAACCCTATCAGTCCTGAAAGTCTATCACACGGGATACTTGGGATGACTATGAATTTCAAAATAGCAATTTCGACATCCTATATAGATTATATATATATATATATATATATATATATATATTATATATTAATATAATTCAGTCAAACAAACAAAAGCGTTGTCATTAACTTTTGATTAAAAAAATGATGAAGAGCTGAGAGAGTCAGTTTATAAAGGTATTATTGCTGGCTTATATCATCTGTGTTTAAACAACTACTTGAATACAAATAATGGGATATTAGATAAGCTGTGGACTGAAATGGCCCCAAAGTTTCTGCTGAAAAACCTCTAAACATTCAGATTGTTTGATTGAATGGAATTATTTTTTTAGCATTGACTGCAAATTCTGTTTCTGATACACAGAACTAGACAGCGGACCTCTCTTGTGATGAAAGTTTGCTACTGATAACCCTGTTTAGCCTTTAGAAAGACACGTTTAAAAGTTAAAAACCTGTGCTTTCTCTTTTATTTTTTCATCCTTAAAACAACTTGACTCTACATGTCTCACATCAAGCTATGGATGATCAATAACCGAAACATTAAGATCCAACCAACAAGCTTAACTATGAAGTCATGTGTCCCCCATGACTAATTATTATTGATTAAAGTTTTCAGAAATAAAACACAGCTGATCTGTCACAACGCTCTACAACAAGTCATGACAAATGTAACATGTAAGTGACATGCTGTGCTGTTTTATTATTTATCCCAACGCAAGTAATGAAAGAGAGGTTTTTCTGGCAAATTGGCAGACAGCCTCCTGTGTATTAATTAATGGCAGTCCAAGCTGTACTACAGGGATCTCAAACTGAGCTGGCTGTTCACAACCTGTCTCGTACGACTACAGTAAATTAAGGAGAATCTTTGAACAACCTTCTTCGTTCTTTTCACAATTAGCAGTTGTAGGATTGTCTACCGATATTGTGATACAAGTGATGGAAGAAAGAAAGAGTGGCATGCTTAGTAATTCCTGAATGAAGTTTGTGGAAGTGATGTTAGATTAAGTTGGTTAACATGTCTTAGGAAAGGTCACCAGATATAACTCATTGACTTCCAGTGTGTTTCTACAATCTCCACGTTTCACAAAATATCTTAAGAAGCACCAGTGTTTTCTTTTAAAGTTATGTGTAGCTGGTTACAGGTCTGATAGATTTGGTTACACTATGACAGGGGGCAAAAAGAAATGCTCCCTGTCTCCTCTCACTACACAGCAACTTTAATGAAGTACTCTAACTGGTGTGAGTATTAAAAATGTCATCCATTTATAGATACATAAAAAATAATGTAGGTGCCTATTATTTTATCCAAGATTTTCCCGATTTGTAATGCCCAATCATTTTTTCTCCTCACCACAGCAGATCCCCACACAGCTCAGGAGAACTGAAGGTTCAGCGGGTGTCCTTCGATCCTCCGATCCCTCAACTGAGGGCATGGTCATTTCTCTCTTTTGACATTGAACAGTCTTCCTGTTCCACAATGTAAAATAGGTTTACATTGTAACTTTGTAACTATGTATATCAACATTGCAATGATGTGTAGTTTTATGTAAATACACAGTAATTAGAGATACTTGAAAAAAAAATTCTCAATATGCTTAAGCCCAACCCTTTCAAGTGATTTAAGAAGGTCATTCGGTCTCTTGATAAAATCCCTCTGCATTGTAATTAATCCTGAAGGAAAGTCAATGTCAAAAGTGCATTGACAAGTCTATAACTTTCTATGACTTGCATGAAATGAAATGGCAAGATAATAAAAACTTGAATGTCAAGTAGCTCTATGCAAGGGAGCTTTAAGAATCTCTTCAAATACTCGAAATGACAACGAAACACAATATTCAGTTGTGATTATGGTGAAGCTATCCATTTATCAAAAAAAATAAAAAATTTCAGTAAGATGTGCATGTGAAATTATGAAATGCAAACCCTGCATAAGATTTAAAACAATGTTTGCTTTGTTACTTGGGAATTTTTTTTAAAAGACCCTATAAGGGTACAATACAATCCTATATGTTTAAGCGTGATTAGTGTAGGAGTGGGAACCTGTGTACTATAATTCGTATTTGGAAGGTTGCTCTCTGTTATCAGAAACTGAGAGTTGGCCATCTGGTTTTTATTTTCTCAGGAACCTGACTTCTTCTCAAGACCATCACACATCTGTCAAGCAGCAGGGCTGATGCTACTTGGTTTGCCAGCCATGCATTTTGCAGAGAATAACTTGATTACTAAGAATCCTATGATGACAGAGCCGTAGCTTCTGCCTGTGAACCACTGAAGCAGCGCAGATAATTCATCACAGATAGTGGATTGCTTGGTTAAAAAAATCAATATCTGTGCATTACTTTTGATCCACAATTACAAATGTTATAGAGTAAAGTTAAGCCAGCTTGCTTACGAAGTGATCATAATAAAAGCTCAAATTCCACCCAATTGAACGACTTTGCAAAATGATCCTTGACAACTATTAAGACGTTTGCTTGATGCTTACTCTGAAACATTATGGAGAGAAAGCTGACTGCATTATGCAGTAAGTATATTATGTGAAAACGAGTATGAATTGTCATGGCTTGGAAGGGGTGGTCTGGGAATAGCGAGGCAACCTGATCTTTGTTTAATCAAAGACTTTCATCATAGCTTCAGGCCAGATGATTCATTTCACCGAAATTGCCTCAGAGTCTATAAATCACAGTCTTGACTGCAAGCCAAACTTTCTTTTGGCTTCTGTGTTCAACCTAGAAGTAACCTTCCCTTTAAATGAATGTTCTTGTATGTTAATGATCATGCAGTTTACGATATAAATAACCATTTCACCTTATCATTTCGTCTTTTTGACATTGTCAGTCTTTTTAAAAAACTCACTTGTTTTGAATGATGTTTGAATCTGTTCATGAAGTTGAATAGATTGATAAACCAATATAATGCACAAATGCGGGAATGGACTCCAATATAGAATGAGTCTCTACTCATGGCTCGTTAAATTTTGACCTGGTTGGGCTTGCCATGAATGTCAGAGAAGCATCTGCTAACACATATGGTCCAAAGACAAGCAGAACAGTGATTTAAGATGTGAGAGAGATACTTGTGTCCTGTCAGAAAGAAAGGGCACGTTCCTTCAGCTCTGTGGTCATGTCAAGCCTTTAATCTAACAACTTTAACACCACCAGGGCTTGTCTGACTAATGAATCTGAAGAGATGCAATAATTCCATTTAAATCACTCACCGTTTCAACTGGATCTGTCACAGACATCTCTCTGTCTAGCGGAGCCATTGCAAAACCAGATGAATTGCCATCTGCTGTAACTTGATTTGCTTTGTTCAGCTGTTTATTTACAGACTGTTTTTGTAAAGCCCATTTGGGTTAAATAAACTAGGCTTGCAAACACTTTTTCAAGTGTTGATAAGATGATGTTTTTAAACACTCTTCAACAAATACGAAAGCAGCCTGTCTTGTTTGGCCTGGAAAACATAGTTGTCTCTCTCCCTTGCTTTGATAGTGGCTAAAACCAAAGCAATATTCTATTAACTCTAGTGTATTTTATAAATGCTGTTGAGATCGCGATTACAGAACTGATTCATTGAAGAAATGGATTTGTCAAAGGTCCTGTACATCTTATCCCGACTAAAGATCAAGCCTAGAACATGCGGCTCGTAATTAGATTTTTGAAAAATGCCAAGTTAATGCATTTCAGTGTCTTATTATACATAATAAGACATAATTTTGACCACTTCGAGCAGATTCGCTTTGCGGTTCTGTTGCCCAGACAGATTCTCAGAGAACCCAGGTTCTCTTGTACATTAAGAGACGCCGTGCACATGTGCTAACCTAGATAAAAACAATGGTCACTGGGAGCTGTGTGCTTCTAAGTGTCGGCTGGCTGACCGATCAGAAGTAGATCGCAATTAGATAGCAATTAAAGATAGCAATTAAAAAGAGAATATTTTCAGTGCTGTCAGAATATCATCCTGTTAAACTGTTCAGAGTCCCACTGCCATGTCATGGCTTTAAGAGCTACAGCTAATCTGGTGTGAAAATCAGATCAATACAATGTGATTCCCCCATAGAGAGTATAGGAGCATTGCTCAATATAAATTGGTTGAGCGGTGTGCTCTGGGTACCCTTGTCAAAAAGCCTGAAGACCTCTTTAAAATACTCATCTGAAAGCATGTTAGTTTTCAGGTTGGATCACTGTTATAGCTCTAGAAGTGATATCATATTATTGGGATGTCATATTTTGAATTACAGGTGAGCTTAATCCTCACTTGGGCAATCAGCCTAGCTTGTACTAATACATAACAGCACATCAAATTCACTCAAATGAGCTAAATTATTCATTTTAAATTAATACAAAGATTGTGTTTAAATCTCTTGTTATAATCCCAGATTGTTTGAGAAATAATATTTTTTTTAATTTTTAATAATATAATTTTTTTTTTTCTTCTTCACTTGGTTCAATCTGAAAAAAAAGACAAACACATTATCATATGAATATACACTCAACCACGACATTGATTAGGTTAAAGTAGTTTTCGAGAAACGACATGAGGAGCCCAAACTGGTCTGTAATATCTTCTTAATGCCCTCTGTGGAGAGTCTTAGTGCTTCAAGGTACATGTATTTATAAGATCATTCAAAAACCTTACATGCTAATATAACACTTCCTCAAAAAATGGCACTGAGACACGATACTGCTTCAAAAGCAAATTTTGCTTGCACTATTGTGGCTTCCCAAATGTTTCTATGGCAACAATGACAGTGTTCTATTAATGTTGCTTAACCTCTTTCTATGTGGATTAAAATGAACTCACTTACTCTTTTGTGATTCACCGAGCCATAATGTTATGCTTAAGCATAAAACAGACCTATTTAAAAATATTTTTCAGGACATCGTTCAAATCATACTCCCTTAGGAATAATGCCACTGCCAGTATTGTTGAGCCAGTATTGCAGCTTGTGCTGTGAAGACAAAGCTAGCGAGGCAAAGTGCAGTAAACTGTGATAAAGTATAGGTATGGATTGGAGAGAATAGTGAGGTATGGTCAAGCATATTAATAAACATGGCAAACCAGGGGAATGCAAAGCATAGCCATGGGAAACGTGCACACATACCATGCAGACATACTGTGGTAAGCTTTTCTACTAAGGGGACTTCCGACAAAAATCTTTATGAGTACACCATGTTCAAAAAGCTGACTCTAGACTCCTCAGACAGACACATAAGGGGGGAGCCAACGTTGACGTGCTGTACTGAGAAGCGAAATGTGGCAGGGCTGTTACCACAATTCTATACCTTTTAAAAATAAGAAAAATGTTTTTTCTTGGAAGAATCTAGTATCTCTTTTTTGTTGCGGACATCCTACAAGACAGCAGATCTGACAGAGTCTGTTTGGTTTGGAAGGTGCTTCCGTTTGGGTTAGGACTGCATACATATTTCATGTTTCGAGAGGAAAACAGTCCCGAAGGAGATGTGAGCCATTCGGAGAGAAAAGATTTGAATGCAGATTTCCAGCCTCAACATCCCTGAAGGAATTGGAGACAGTAATCAATGAGGAAAGGGCAATACATTTTGTGTATTTAAACACAGTAGCAGGAGTCTCTAATTGCTTGGCCCATGGACCGTATAAACCTATGCACTGTACCTGGGGAAGCGGACATGCTGTCCTTGTTATCAGTTCGTTCTTCTTCTTGCTCATCTCGCAGTTTTGTTGTCACCTCTGCACTGACGCGGAATATAAAAACTTATTCCTTATGGCGTTGCTAAAATAGATTTTTAAAAAAATTGCAACAGTTCAAGGTTTACTGTTTGGCCTCTCTTTTCACTGCTTGCTTCCCTTGCTTGTGCTATGATCAGTTTCTCAAGTGACAGGCAGTTCTTGCAGGTTATTTTTGGTCTGTACACCTTGGCATTATCAAACCATCTTACTGTTTCCATCAAAGACCCCCCAGACAAATATTAGCCTGTGGGGATTAGATGTTAATATTTGTGGCTTTATAATGCTGATTTATTTGTTATCAGTTTTTCATTTAAGCATTCTTATGCCTCTCAGCTGTGTACACCTCACATCATTTTAGACCTGTGCACCATTAAAGGTTGGTCTTTTAAAACGAATGTTTCTGTTGTGATTATAAAATGATGTCTTAGATGGTCTGTATAAATGACACATACAGACCATGAAAGTAAACACACACAATCTTCATTGTGGAAACAGCAGAAAACTATAATTTGTACAGATTGATCGTAATGTCGTAATCTCTTTCATCTGCTCACGATAAACTACTTGGCAAGAAAATAGACTGCTTGCTCTTTAGAGAAATGCAATATGCATCTTCTAGGAGAGGAGAATGGCAAACGGGTGCCAACATTGGATTCATTGGCTCATTGGCTTGGGATTGGAGGACATCCACTTTCTCCTGAGCTGTCAAGAGAAGTTACTGTTGTGAGGGAGTATAACGGGAGACTCTAAAACAATACAATGTGTTGTCATGTGTGTATTACTATGGATTGCCACCAGAACTGGCTGAGTGTTGCATACTTTACAGGCTTATGGCTCCTGGTTTAGTGATTTAAAAGGTGAATGTGCAAAGCTACAAGACCTGCAATAATGCCTGTAAGACAGTCAGAACAATTCTCTTATGACTGGGGAACTCGCGTTTTTAATCCGTAGTGATTACAATTATTGTATCTTAGTGAGAGCCAAACTATACCATGTGAATGATTTCAGTTAGATATTGCACGCTGCATGCTTCATCGCACACACTGGAACACAAGATCCGCTCAAATGAGAAGACTGGGTCAGTAGAGGCACGCTGCATACTTTATTGTGATTCTCCAAAGAAGAGACCTTTGTGGTCAGCTAATATATTCAGCTCACTCATTAGGCATCAGCCTTTGTTGTACTTAACCTTCCCTCAAGATTAATTCAAAATTGATTTAAAAAACAAATTAAGCTATCTGACTCTTATTCCTATTTTGTGGACCTTGAGACTCATTATATTGTACTGTAGCAGGGAGGTTTAAATATGTCGTTAGGCTAATTAGAATTATACACACAGTGAGGAACAGGCAAGCATTCATCCATTCATCGCTCACCCCAATGCCCATATACAGAGCGTTTCCAGATGCACATTGGAGAATTACAAATAATACATGCATGCAGCTTTGGGTAACCATATCCAAACACCAGCTCCCACCTTCTGTTAAACACTATTGCTATACAAATCACAAGAGTAGGAAGATTTTGGCATATATTGCTTAATTAGGGCTTTACGGAAGTACATTATTTTTTGTCACTCTTCAGCCTTGTGATTTGCAATGGCTCAAAAGAGGCGTTAACCATAAAATAAATTTTCTTCCCTTCCGTTTGAGAAATAGCACATCTTGGTACAACATTGTTTTCCTTGTGAGCTTTTTAAATGAGTTGGTCTATGAGGTGGACTCCTGGTATATCTGTTTTACAGTCTAATGAAAAAGTAAGTGGATTATAAGGGGATTTAAAACAGGCGTGCAGTCGCTCGAACTCGTTCTGTGTGTGATCTTGTGGGAACAACAAGGTTGCTGTGAACTCGCTTTGGATTTTAAGTGCAAGTTACGGTTTGGAGCAGACCCTCCTGCTGGACAATGGACCCAGATTTAATGTACTTCAGCCAATCTTTAAAAGTACATTCTCGTGCAGTACAGCACAGTGATAGCTTTTGTTTCATACATCACTGTTGGTTTTGGTGCTCAGTATTCCAAATAGATTATTTTTTTCTGACAATCGAGAAGCATGAGCAAGAAAGGACCCATCAATCTTGCCCGCTCTGTATCTGAAATGAAGACCTGTGTGTGCTGACACCGCTCATAATTATCGCTGGCTTCCTTCGATCTGATGGGCCCTCTGTTTTGCTTTATTTGTCAAACAGCAATATCTGTCTGTTTTACACGAGCAGTTTGCTGAATAGAAATACAATCTCAAGCCTTTATGTGAGGAGCACACAAATAGGGCCTGGTGTATCACGGTCTTTACTTTGTCAACGGAAAACAACAACAACAGCTGCCAAGTGATTAGCTCTTATTTTAAAACGGAAACAATTAGATTTTTCATTCACAAACACTGTGCAAAAGTTAGATTAACCGTAATAACTCTAGTTTTGAGTTTAGTTTGAATTTGCATTACGGGCAGTAGAAATAATATTCCAGTGGTAACACTTTGAGATGTTGGGTAGTGTTTATAAAGCTTTAACTCAAGTTATTTAAAGAACAATACTAATAAAATAAATTGTGATAGTGAAATTGTTCTGGACTATTGCCAAAGAAGCCAACCACATTAATTCATGAATATCAAACTGTATTTCATTCACGAAAACTGACTGAAAAAAAAAAAGCTCTGTAATTAGGGTCCATAGTAAGAAAATCGGACCATTTGTAGGCCTTACTAAGTCATGCCTGTAATTTGCAGACCTCCCCCCCTTCACAAGCTGCATAGCAATACATGCATTATCAAACCCATTCGACTTGCAATGCAGATGTGAACCACAGCCTCCAGAGGTTAAACCCCTAGCCTATTAATCCACTATGCATACCCGACCCCTGGCTGCCCTTTCTACAATAATACAGTGCGGCACTTCTCAGTGCCGCTGTGGTGTGTTAGCTCAAGCAAATGAAGCTAGTCTTGGAAAGAGTGCTGGGGCTGCTAGCTGATACACACTGTCAGCTTGCAAAGACGTACCACTGCTGAGGGGTTCCCAGCGCAGCATGCCCACTGGATAATCAGCAGTTAGCTTCCACTGCTGCTGCCAACGACACTAATGAGATTACATTTCGGATGATGTCTGGTTTAATTTCTCACCCGCCGCACGTACACGCGCGTGCTGTTTGAGCGTTTAATAACAGTGTAACCAATGCACTTCAAAATGATTTTCTTATTTTAGTATTATAAAGCTTTTCTCATGACTCATTTATACAGTTTGCAGTGCAATACTGACATGCTGAGGTAGGGGAGGGGGTGTCTAAAAGTATATTTCTTTATTAATCTTTTTCTTTTAAAAAGTCCATAAGAGACCCTTATGATGAAACGTCTCATCCTAGGCGACTACGCCCAGGTGGAAATTCTCATTTCACGTATTTATGAAAGAAGCATTGCCCTATTTGAGCTGCTCCACAGACCTGAGCCACAATTAGCCCGCTGCTGTCACTTTCACCTGTAAAATGCCACAGGTTCTGATCATTTACTCATCATGTACAGGAGAGATTCGCATGTTTAAAGTCATTAAACGCAGACTCCTGCCCAGGGTGTGTGTTCATGGGTGGGATCCAAAGCTCATGCATCTGGGCTTCATTCAAACAGTTTTGGGTTTTTTTGCGCTCCAGGAAAGGATCTCCAAACTAATTCTGTCTCTACCCACAAGGTCCATAATTCTCATACAAAGAAATTTATCAGGCATCTGAGAGACATGCTTAGGCTGCCTGAAGCAACTAACCTTATTTCACAGGCATTAGGAGCATAATTGTAGCTTGGAGCTCATGGGCAACTTGACAACATGCAGTTTATAAAATGATACACTTCACAAGCTTACCTTATTAGCTTTACAAGCCTTAACATTGCAGATTATCAGTCCTGGACGATGTATAGCTTAAGTGGCCACCTCCTCGTTTTGAATGATTGTGGAGATGATGGGAGTTATTACCTCTGTGAATCGGATGCCATCATGGGCAGCCAGCATGGGCACTGATTTCAGAAGCCTTAATGCGGTTTAAAGTTTATACATACATTAATTACAATTCGTTGTAGAGCTATTTTCTAGCAGCTTGCAGAACAGTAATAACCATCTTTTTTAAAATCAATTTCAGATTGCCCTTCTGTATAATATTTACTCTGAAAAACAGTATGATCTGTGGCCAGTATCCATATGAAATATCCATCCTGATTCATGTACGCTGAAAGCAATTCAAAATCAGCAAGGGGCTTTTGTCTGTCTGTCAGGACTTCAGTGTTAGAAAGTATCTCAACAGACCACAGGTTCAGTCTCTCAGTCGATTTCAATATTCAGCCATCTGTCTTCATTTGGAAAGACTAACTCAGCCAGATGTCAGTGCTGACAAATGAAGTAAGAGTCCTTAACATTGTAAAAAAAAAAAAAAAATGGAGAGGTTGTGCACTTCTCAAACACTGGGTACAACTAGAGATGTCTTTCCATTATAAAACTATAAGGGTCTTTAAATGATTTAGTGGTCGATAATGTCTGCCAACTGCAAAAGCGTACAAGGGGCTGGTTTATTTTTGTGTTGGTTTTGTTTTTGTATGTGTTTGTAGTGTGACTACAGAAACACCAGGACACCCAATGCAATCATTAGCTGTCAGACCAGCTGTCTCAGTGTTCCTCTCGCACACGGTCATCCATTTCAAAACGCTACATTCATTTCATGTAAATAACCTTTGAAATAAACGTGTCATTGCATGACCTTGTCTGAAATGTTTTGTTTAAAATCATCAAAAATTGAATAAGTTAAATTAATTAATACATGTTTATAACAAACAGGACCATCCGCTGTACACATGAGGTGTAGTTGCACATTACCCCTTACTGTTAATCAATATTTACTTAAAAATATAAAAATAATCGTTTGAGACCTGAATGGTGATTCGGAAGTTCACGTCAGGTAAGATATTTGGCATGATTATGATAGCTGAAACCTCTTCTATAGAGGGAGAGGATCTGAACTAACGATTTGGAGCTTGCTGAGCTCGTTTCTACTATCGGTAACACTTTACATTAAGTGTGTAATTACAATGTTATTATGCATAGCTACAATGCACTGATCATGTACATCTTGTTGCAATATATATTTAAGTCCACAATTTTATCAGAAATGGGTAAGGGTTAGGGTTAGGGACCCATGGATAGGGTTAGGGTTAAAAAGCAGCCCAGGTCCGATACACCAATCTAAAAGTGAATACAGCTATCCAGGGTGTAAGGGGAGTGGCAAGGGGCACACTGCCTACTGTAGAGGAGACTCAGTCTGGAAGTTATTACTCTATGTGGTAACTATATGAGCTCTGGCTAGCCTTTACCGGACGCTGCGCTACTGAATACAAAATAGAATTGTGTTGCTTCACACTGTCTTAGCAAGAGCGTTACTTACTATACTTATTGAGAAAGGCTGCTTTACTTGCACTGCTCCAGGAACGAGAGTCTGAAGAGTCTTCCGTCCTGGTGGAATAAATAAAGCTATTTTAAAACACACAGATGTTTTTTTTATTTTATTTACACCATCGCCTCTATGTACCCATTAGAATGCTGTCTAATGTACCAAGTCAGTTTAGTATGTTGGGCACATATAACTTTCTTACAGAAAGAGAGAGAAAGAAACACACTGAGTCCCACTGAAAAAATATTTATTGAAATTATCGTCTCTCCACCTTTGTCAAATCCCATCTTGCCGGACAGATTCTATTTTTTTTTTTTACTTTGGCACTCAAGTGCTACAGCTGGTTTGCATGTAAACTGAATCCCCACAGAGTTTTATGGTGATAGTTTTCTTTGTTATTTGAGTTGTCTGTGACCTGTTGAAAATCAGCAAGCCAGCATCCCATGTGCCTAATCTCACAGACTGCCCCTGAATAAACAGGCATGTCAGCAGACTGTGCTAGAGATCAGAGACTGCACACATTGCTGGGGGCTCACGGGGAACAGTTTTAAAAGGCATGCCTCTCTGGGCTATGTGAGAAGAACCTGCAGCATATTCCCACGCGCAGCTACATGAAGAAGCAGGCATGTATCCCTCTCAATTAAAGCATCTCCCTGTACCACATATCTGTTTGATGACCTATTACCAGTGTTCATGGCATTTGCATTTCCTTTAAGGAGCAACTTGGGGAAATCCATCTGCAACCATAATGTGTTATTATATTATATAAGGTGCATTTGCTCAGACAAGCCTGTTTCAGAGAGTGTGCACCTTTTTAATTGTCATCAAGCGAGATACAATGAATTCTAAGATCCCAGCTGCAATGTACAGGATTTAATTAAAATCCGTTTTAATTACCGTTGGTGTTGCTTGTGCTAAAAACGGCAGCAGCATAAAGGGAAACTGATGATTCACCTAGTTCTGGAGAAGCTCTAGAAGTTCTGGAAGCCATAGCACATTTTTGTTGGCTGTTTTTTTAAAGGTTAGTTAATACTGTATACTAACCGACGCTAATGAAAACATTTTAACTGGGCTGCACACGTTCTTTCAAAGGATCCTTCAAAACACAGCAATGTATTTACCTGCTTAGCACTTCATAAATATTCCTGTGTTTTTAAATGAGTGGATAATCCAGTTGCGCTCATCAAAGAGGCTTTTAAGTGTTATCAAAGTGATGGAGAAATGTAGTTAAGACTGGTTTCCATAGGCAAGGGGTCCTTTTTAAATGCACTGTCAGTGGTTTGCATGTTTTTGTTTTACATCCTCCTGTATTAACTCTTCTTTAATTACACATTCTATGCACATTGGCCTAACAGTGTAGTACTTTGCACAATGTAACATAATGTGTAAAATAAAACTCTTCTTGTTTCTTTCACCTCTCCTTTATCGTGACCCACACAAACACACATTTGATTGATCTATTTTAAAGAGCACCAGTATTCTTAGTGACAGTGTCTGTATGCCATCTTCAGCTTTAATGACGTTATGCATATTTAAATACAAACTGGTAACTGTTTCCAGTTATTAAAAGTAGGCTCCATTGCAACATGGTATCGTTACACAAACTTGTCACTTCCAGGTTCAGAACACATTTCAATAATCTAATGATGTTACAAACATATGTTTTTTTTTTTTTTTTTTTTTTTTTTTTGGTAAAATAGCCTAAATACGGTCTGATTAATGATTGCATGTGCACTAAATAAGAATACCATAAAAATCAAATCTCTTGTTACCTTTATTATAAGTTATGCAGAGATTGAGTCTGCTGTAATTTGCATCAAATTCCTTTTTAGTGAGTGCATTCAAATTCCTTATCTTCCCTTTCAAAAGTCCTGCTGTAATTTCCACTGATTGGTTTGCTCATAAGCCCGTGAAGCAGCAGGTTTGATACACTGAAGAAGTTTCCTCTCTGTAGAAAGAACACAGTAAGTGCACACTGCGTGATACATGCACCATTAAGCTGTGCTTTAGTATATGACCTGTACAGTATGTTTGCCCCCAAGTTTGTATAGCATACTTAACTGTATGTAGGTAGAAAGATCCCTGTAGCCGGCACATTTGTAAAGGGAATTATTTCAGCTGCTTATTTATTCCACCAATTCCCAATGCATTATACCTAAAATGAATCACATTACGGGACATGGAAATTGAATTGTGGCAAATCAATATATGCACCTGTACAATCTACTTAACGTGTACATCTTTTTGCATGATACATGCAAGTACACAAATGTATCAGAAAAGGGTTAGGGTTAGGGTTATAGTGTGCAAAAACAATGCACACATTAAGTGTAATAATAACATTGTAATTATGTGTAAGTGCACGTGCATTTACCAAGTGGCCTCTGTGCCAATACAGAGTAATTAGAGACAGAATGTAAAGTGTTACCAGTATATATTTTTTTTATCTATAATGCATCTCAAACAGATCAGCCTATGATCAGATTTCTGAGGCGCTGTGGTCTGACCCAAGCAGGGCTTGTTCAGTCCGTTCGGTGTGGGTCAGCATCCAAGCTGTGGATGAGATGAAGCAGAGTACACATGTTTTCAGACAAGCCAACAAACAGTGCGATACAAGCACATGACCTGGAGGTGAATGGATGCATGTTTCAATACCTTGGCAGCAGCAAGAGAGAACACTTTGCAGTATTCTTGCCTTGTGACCAATGGCTACTCCAGCAGGGTCTCTCCCTGGTGCATCTAGAAACATGCATTGTGCTTCAATTTCATTAGAAAGGAGGTCTTATTGGTTTACTATGCTGATCTGATTCTTCTATACAAGCAACCAGTATACAAGCAACCAACTGTGAGGATCTAAAGACACCTAGATTCAAATTAGAAAACCCAGCTAACAGCAATGCTCAGAGGAGATCTGGATCCTGGTCATCTTGGTTCTTCTATCTCTAGTCTCCCAAACCCAATTTGGCCCTGCCAATTCAGTGATGCCACCAGGGTCAAACAATGGCACGAGAATATTAATCTGAAGATCTACTGGAGCGAACATGATGGATGACACACAATGCTACTCCCACCTCTGGGCACTGCACTGCACAATCCTTCACATCCCAAAAACCGCAAGCACAGAAGAAACTGAGAAAGCATTTACATCAAATTGATAAATGCTGATAGCCAACCAAAAGGGTAACTGGAAATTAAGAAACCAGAGCAGATTTCACAATGTCAGGACATATTTGCGCTCTGCCTCTAAGGGAGTTCAACTTTAAGATCACATCATCGCAGGCAATGTGCATGGAGTCTGGTATATGATTTTGTGCAAAGTATAGCAGTTTCATCTGTAAATCCACACAACATCATGTTTCCAGTTGCTTCTGATTAATATAACATTGGCTACCAGGAATATAAGATCAAGAGGCTAACTATTCTTTAAAGGAAAAGCATGTGTGGAGGTTATTAAATTTGCCCCAAATTTTAACCACATGAGTTCATTTCATCACCATTGATACTTAACAGGCTTCATTAATATTTAGTGATTCAATATTTAATGCATATTCAGTGTATTCGTATTAAAGATTGATAGAGGATGAGAACGTATTACAAGTTACAAACACTGAGGTGAATGTTATAAAAGTTTCAGTAGCTCCCTCATTATAATTATGCTTCCTTGTATCACATACCCAGTGAAACAGAGGTATGTGATACAACTGAAATGCCTTTGGAGTCATAGATCAGAGATAGTACTGCCACGAAGGTTTAAACTATTTACATGTCAAGAATACATTGCAAATATTCATAACACTGTAGTTATGTGTAAGTACACATGCATGTACTATGTAAGTATGATATAAACGCACAGAGAGATTAGGAGCATGTTACTGAAATGATTCCTTTCAGTACAATTACAGTACAAGCCGTTGTGTTTGTAGAACTGAATGTGTGGTTGAGGGCGCCATCAATATTCAAACAGCCTGTTCATATTTTCTTTTTTCGTATTTTACACGTTCAGATATTATTTTAGGTTTTTTGTTTCTTTATTATTACTAGATGTATTGTGATGATGCTTAATTTTTGCACTGTAGAAAGCTATTATTTAGATAATTGATATATAAAATCAGTAATTACCAGACTATCAAAAAGTAATTTCAAAGATGACAACTGAAATCTACATTTTGATTTACAAAACAAATGGCATGAACGCATTTTAGCTCTGGGTCGCCATCTCTAGGATTGCAGTATTTTACGCACTTAAATACAACCAAACAGCACACCATTAATAGCAATTAAAAATATAAGATCAAATAAATGTCGGTTTTGTGTTTTTATAAATAGAGAATCAACGCCATTGTCATAAATACAAACCCCCAAGACAGACTCCTCGGTGTATAAGAGCACCCGAATGTGTAGCAGCCGCTCAGAAGTGAAAGGAACGTTTGGCATAGCATAGCTGATATTGATCTGGTAACCCCGCCTCTTTTCTTCCACCTGCAGTTTGAGCTGGAGCCGCAGTCGCTGTCCCTCACTCGGTGCTGAAACTGTTCAGAACGGGGGTGCGTGCATTAGGGCAGCGAGGTAATCTAGTGTTGCTGAGACTTCAAACTTGGAAAAATCGTTAGACTCAGATGCTTCAGTTCACAGGTCTGATTTCACTTTTTCTCCGCTAACTAAAGTTTTAAAAACTGAAACTACCAACAGTGTCGGAGAGAAAGACTGACCCTTCTACATACCGTGGATATTAAAGGAGAAACTTTATAGTAAAAAGAGCAAAGTCAAATAATATATATATATATATATATATATATATATATATATATATATATATATATATATATATATATATATATATATATATATATATATATATATATATAGTGTAGTGAGAAAACTGCATATCCTTATTGTGATAACATTACAAAATAAAATGCTTCCATTGCACTTGGACTAGCAACGTGTTTAACCCATTGCCTGTAGGTAGTTCCGCTGTTTGCTGAAATTACGGGAGAAAAAAAACAAAACACAAACAAAAACATTGAGTTTAGTCTTCATAAGACCATTAAGAAACCGTGTCTTTACGCTGGCATTCTAAAACACCTTTAAATAAAGATGTGAAGCGCTTAAGAGGCGACATGAAGAAATGTTATTTTGGATAGCTGTGGATTAACAGGAAGAAAGAAAACTTGAACCCGTACGGGCACAATTTTTGATTGTGGAAATCTTATGGCCTGAAGGTAAGACACTACAACTTTTGAAAATAATATGAAACGATAGTCTTTTGCAAAGCTTTTCTGTGCATTATTGAATATGATCAATCGCGTGCTATACTCCCGTCTACATTTGTTCTTGAAACTGAATGTGTGTGTGTGTGTGTGTGTGTGTGTGTGTTTCAGATTCACTGCGCACCACAAATGCGTGCTATAAATAACAGCAAAGCGCGACTTCACTTTGTGTTAAAGGATGTCTTTGGGCATTATTGGTGCTAGAGATAACACACACTGTGTTTCCTTAAGAGGCGTTATAAGTTATTTGTTTTTACAGTTTATCGCATGTTAATATTTTCTGATCAAATACTTTTTTTTATTTAATGGACCTCCTTTGCTTCTTTATGTGTGTGTATCTGCTCAGGTTATTTGTGGATGATTCATGCCATATGTTTTCTTTTTAATACACATTAAGAAACGCTTGGCGTGGTGTATTCTGTCTTATCAAGAGGATGCATTCAATAGTACGAAGTGCCGAAACAACACGGTTAAATATCGTCTTGCACGCAGTCACACAGCACATGTTGTATCATGCATCTCCTTTGTGTGGTCAGTGAAAGTAATCAAATAGACCAGATGGAATAATTCATTGCGATAAATTAAAGTTTACTTTACATATCAGTATTTGTATATTTTGGGTAAATTAAGCAGCATGCTGTGCCTTTCTCTTTGATTGCGTTATATTTATGAGCTAAAGGCACCAGACTGAATGTAATATGCATGCTTTTTAGAGATGACCTGCCAATACCACATAATTAGTGTTACTATTACTCGCATCGCCATATAGAAAACAAAGTGTTATAAGGGAGAGACATTAAAACAAAACAAAAAAAACAAAAAAAACAACGTGTTCTCTTTAGGTAGATGACCACGCCCCCATGTGTTAAATATATAGTTCGAATCGGTGTCAGGTCGGTCTCAAAGTAAGGTCGCGATTGGCTTTAGGTTTTCCAATTGCTTTCCAGTTGGGAGGAAAGCGTTTTATTATGAACCAGCACTGAGGCTGACTAGTTTATTTTTCAGCACGTTGTCTTTGCTGTTGTGAATGCGCCCACTAATTCATTTTCATCCCCTCGCCTTGAATTGAATTGTGCTGTCGGATTTAACTACTTTGGACTAGATGAGAAACCCCGGTGCGTGCATGATTTATTCTTGCGATTAACCAACTACCGCTTAATAGCTGCTTACCAACCAGGTAGAAAAAATAACAGGTCATCTTTGACTGCCTGTTCCAATCCCAAACGTCTGTCCTTCCGAGGAGCTGGTTCACAGTCATAGAATTCAAATCACATCACCACTTTATACACTGCGCATTCTACATACACAGCGCGTTTCTATGGCATTTAGAGCTAGACTTCATATCACCGTGATCTTAGAAGCTTCACGTTATGCCCCCAGAGATGAGATAATGGTTTATATTTACAGATAGCTTGTGCACCTAAGCATTCTATCGCGTAATTAAACTTTAAAATGCCTTTAAGGGGAATATGGTTGCATTAATCTGATGTATACGGTATGACTAGTGACAAGTTTGTTGTGGTAATGTATGCTGTGCAGTTTTGTTATCTATCTATTTATTTATCTAATCTTATCAGCAAAAGCCATTTTAAATCCAATGGTTTGGTATGTGTTTAATCTAGATCATTGTTTTTCAAATACAGTAATTGAAAATTGTTTTTCAAATACAGTAAGTGTTTTATGAATCCAGTTATTTTTATGTGCATTTGGTTTACATAAAGTTTGTTTGAAATGCACGCTTTCAGTATTGGAACACGCAACTGTCCCCTTCCTTTCCTTGAAACTGTATTTAAAACCATATGGGATCGTGTGCCTTTAATCAAAGTCAAATAAGGGTACATAGAGCCCAAGTACAGCTGGGCAATTAAGCATATTCCCTTTCACATACAGGCAACAAAACAAGGACAGTATGACCAGTTTAAAAATGTAGTAATGAAAAAAAAATACTGCATTAATCTTTCCATTCTTTCTTTACATCAACTCTGACCTTGCAATACCCCCTTTTTCCAAATCAGGACATATATCACAGTCTAGAATGATTTAAAGCCATGACATATAGGGAACAATGCTTTGCAGCGAGGTTTAAGGTTTTGTGCTTTCACCTGTAAAGCAGTCTTTCAAACAGCAATAAAACCAACAGAAGCACATTCTCTTAACTTGCCATGTACACCCATTTCACATTACTTCAGAGTGAACAACTATAGCTACACTAAACGCACGGATCTCTGCATTATTTATGTACTTCATGTATATGATATGTAGCCCACACTCAGGTAAATCATTCTCAGATACAGATGCTGTACTCTATTGCAGAAATGACCTTTGGAAAACAGCAGCATGAATGAATCATCCTTTTATAGCGAAGCAATATGAAGCACGACTAGACTGAAGTGGGTTACTGCTCCCGATCTTTATTATCTGGAAGGTGTAGGGTTAAATCCGATGAAATGAGTTGTCTCAATTTAGTCTTCCGTAATAGAAGACCTTCATCATATAAATGTGACACATTCTATCTCAGTCTGGCTAGGTGTCTCTTCTCACAATAAGCCAAGGACTGGGTAGTCGGGTGATCTTTTAGGTTGGAACTGATAAAAACTACTATATATATATATATATATATATATATATATATATATATATATATATATATATATATAATAATCATGAATCAGGGAGCTGTATTGTGGGCACTATCACAGTGTATGGCCTCTGAAATTCTACACAGAACGTTGAGGTTCTGCTGCTTAAGTAACTGTGCTTGGTGTAAGGGGTCCTCTACTGCACCTTTGTGCAGGGGCTCATGGTATCCAAAGACCTTGGCATGTAATTGAAAGGAGATGTTCTCTTAGTCAAGCCTGGTTGGTGTATTTCAACTCCCCATCATGTCTTCCTGTTCCAGAGGAGCAACACAATTATACATTCAGTTAGACATCCCCATTCTGCCACCATATGTCATACGTTTATATTGTATAGACATTATGCTTAGGTTTCTAACACACCTTGAAAAACAATTACACAGTGATTATACAGCGCCAGTGGGACCCGAGAGATTTCAAAGTAGATCTTTATGGAACGTTTCTTAATGACAGTACATCACGTTAGTTGCCATGAAGTGAGGAATAATTAAATAGAATTTTATTTCCCAGGTGTAATGCCCACAATTGCATCCAAAGAAGCCTCCTTGATGAAAAAATGGAATCTGAACTTCTGTCTACATTTTAAATAAAGCGATACTCATCCGTTCTGTTTAGAGTGTCACATGTTATAAATCAGGATCTTCATTTATTCTCTATTCAATTTTACTATGACTGGCTCTACATAGTGCAATTAGAATTTGCTACTTTCTATCCATCATAAGAAATGTCAAATGAGCAGGATAATGAGTTGCACTTCACTGTTTGTGTTAAATAACAATAAAGCTTTCACATCAACAATGTCTAATCCTTTATCTCCAATCTGGTGCTTGTGGAGCACTGTACATTAAGTAAACTTCTGTAAGCCTTTTCATCAAAAGGATCTCCAAGGAAACCATGTGCTGCTTGAATGCTGGGAGTGGGGCTCTCTTTCCTCAATTCCCAGTATGGTGTTTGGAAACTATGCTATAAGAGGTGTCTGATGCTTAAATAAAGATCCTATGGTGCTTTTTCGAGTATACTGGGATTTAGCCCTGGTGTCCTGGCTAATCCCAGAATAATGCTTCCTCTTGTTGCCAGTGCCACCCCGCCCCACCCCTCGTTAACACTGAAAACAAGAATCCCTTTTCCAGGTTAAATGAAGTCTCTGATTGATTTCCTAACCAGAGAATGTAAACCAGCATTTCTCTGTCTGATTATTAAGCAGCTCATATAAATCCAAGTGACACTATCATGGATGGTGCAACCTTCTTCTTCTAACGTCTGCTAATTCTTGTGTGTTTTCAGCTCTTTCTTTGCACAAGTACAAGTGGAGAAGAGGGGCTCTGTTCAATTGATCTAAATGGTGGCAGATATAAACCCTGACAGCATTTAAATCATTAACATAGGACCCCCCTGGTTTTACACACACACACACACATTTACAGACAACAGTGCATAAAGGAGACTTGTATGCATTGTTACATGTTAACCCTTGGTACATAAAGGGCCCTGTTTTAATGATCTGAACAGTAGTTGTATTTTGGTCAGTCACCATTTAGATCAGTTTAATATGACCCGAGGTCCTGGGGCTTGATTATTCTGATATAAAACAACAGACATCATAGCGTGGCCTACTATCTGGTACAAATCCTGATTGAAAATGTCTTTAAATATGATCAGAGCCACAGTCAGGAAAGCACATAATAGCATTTGTCCAGTCTAGTGAAAAAAATACACAACGGCAAAAGCCCAGGTTTGCTGTAAGCTTCACACGAGCAATAACCTTGTCCATGTTTTGTTTCTCTCTTGTCTGGTTTGTATTCTTCCACACTGGTTGAGATACGTGTGGCCTGGCCCCTGATCCATCTCCCTCTGCCAGCTTCCACTCTTTCCTTCTGACCAGTAAAAAGCCGAATCAACACTGACCTTCAAAAAAAGTGATTGTGCCTGGAAAATGAACTAAATCAGAGTCAGTCCATAATCTTAAAGTGCTTTTGGATTGGCTTGTCTCGAATGGGTCCAAACCCATTCACTCAGCCTTAATTATAATAGACACAAGCACCAATCTTTCACAGCATCCAACCCAATCAGCATTCAACATGCAATGTTCTTAAACAAGCCACCAGTCCTCGTTTCCCTGTAAAACTGGGGCTGGACCGCCAAGGAAAAACATATTTAAATTACAGCCTGCTGAAGACTTGGGAGGTAAATATTGGAAAAGGCATCAAAAACAAGATTCTGACTCTCTAAATGTCAGTTTAGCACACCGCCCAGGCACCATTATACGAGGAAGCAACACAAAAAGAAGCATTTCAAAATGAAAGCGTTGTGTCTGAAGCTGTGTGCTGCAGAAACAACAGTGGGTAACAAGCAGGGATCACAAGAGACCTTTCCTGTTGTTAGGATACAGCTTCAGCTTGAAGCAATTGGACCTTGTGAATCTAATGAGCCCATTGGAGGCCTGTTACATTCACAATGTTTTCCTAAAGGCAGATGCTGCACAGTTTCCCTGATGGCAGTGAAACCAAGCACTGTCTATTGAATACATGTAAAACAGATCTGGAGTATTGGTAATGCCAGCATTATAATAATAATAATAATAATAATAATAATAATAATAATAATAATAATAATAATAATAATAAAGAAACAGCAATGGTCATTATTTTACCATAATAATTAATAGCACAGTTTAACACGATCATACTATATATTATCACAATGCTTTTCCGTGCATATACGTAGTTTACAATGCTAGTCTGCTTGTTTTTATTCATGCACTTTTACTATGATTTATCATGATGTACCATAGTTAACATGTATTGGAGCTGTCAGTGCTATAATGTGTAATGGGAAACGTACTGTTTCCATGAATGTCAATTTCATTTTTACAGCTTGATGACTTGTTGATTTGTTGGTCCCCCCCCCCCCTTCACACACACAACAGTTTCTAGGAACCGAATCGCTTTTTGAAATGTAAAAGTGCCAGTAATGTTTCGTTTTCATGCTGTGACTAAGTGCAGATAATTACCTGGCTGTGTTTTGATTCGTTACAGAACAGGTCAAATCTGGTCTGCCATATGCTTCTGTAACTTGAAAGATCTTTCCTGACAATTTCAAGCTTCCGTCTGGTTAGTCTCTTGTGATATTTTAAATTACTATTGCCATAGAAACCACAGGACTGCTTCTTTTAAAGGCCAACGGTTACATTGTACTTTCCAACAGATAACCTACAAGCATCATCTGTGGAGTTATATATATATATATATTCAAATGTTTTTGTTTTTTTTTTCTCAAGGAATATAAATTGATAATGCATAGCTCATCGGTATAGCTCATCGGTACAATTGAACATGATTGGGAGTGCTTCATGGGCTGTTTACAGCAAAGAAAAGCCTTTCATCTCAACATGTTTCTTCACAATTTCAGACCACAGTCCTGCAACAGGCATCGGAAGCATGCTCAGAATACGATTGACCATGAAATTTACCCCCGTGCCCAGGCGAGTTTGCCAGCAGAACGCTTTCATCTCTCTAGCTAAAGGGGCCGGGTGCTCAGGTTTAACTTGGCATTTCCTTGAGTGTCTTCATGTTTGCAATAGTCTGCAGCTGTACAAAGAGATCAAGGTTACAGCGCCGTCCAAGAGAACTTGCAGCGTATGTCTGATTACAGAACCTCCCTGTGGAATTCATGCCTCTGCACGCTACTCCACGCACCACGAGACTTTAAGCAGGTCATTATCTTTACTTTGTTCAGAAGGTGCTGAAGTGTTCAATGGAGATTACCGCAGGGCTAGCTTGCAATTTCATTGCATGTCATATGTGTTGTGATCGCTGCTACATTAGAAGGGCTGGGCTATTTGTGTTTAGCTTTTGACATTTTAACAGTTTACTTTTGGGCTTGAATGAAAGTAACAACCGGCAAATGTGTGTTATTTGGATCCCGACATTTATTGCATTAGGTTGTCATTTCAAACACTGCAATTAGTCGTTCTAATTTCTCATTTCTATTATTAAAATTACTAAGTGCCCAATTTAAATTTATTTAAATAAAAACAAAAGCCATTAGCAGCAACGTGTTGGACCTGTAATAAAAGCCTACATGTGTTTTGTTTTTTTGGGGATTTTTTTTGTATTTCTAAACCTTTGTTTTATTCAATTTGATTAAGAAAAAAAAAATGTTCAAAAGTTTCCTTCTTAGCTGTCGTGGGGTTCGAAATTGAACCTCCTGAAAGACTCCCCTGCCCGGAAACAAAAACAGCATCTAGTTTAGCAGGAGGCTACTGGATTTAATTTTTTAAAAAAATGATACAATGGTTAGTACTCCTTTAAAACTGATGCAGAATTCAGTGGCATGGGTGAAAATCCACAGCTGTGTTGCAAATCAGAGCCAACCTTGAGCTGATCAAGGGAAAAACTCAGGAAAGCATCTTTCTTATTTTTGATTTATTGCTGTCTTATCCTCCGTTGATACATAGGTGCAGGGCCCCCAACTTAGTGATGTCATAGAACCAGGTGTCAGGAATCTGCTGAGATTGATACTTGAGCTGCTGCTCTCTTGCTTTATCAGTCACCATAAACCCTTGATGGATTTACAACCTTACCGCGTACAGCTGATTGATTATTATTATTAGTAGTATTATTATTAAATAGGGACACGGGTACTCAGGAGCTTCTATCTAAATATATAAGAACATTTATATGGATATTTACTGTGTAGATCCAATCATGTTCCTAGAGATTTCTGCAAACCTTGGTGTAATCCTTTTATAATTGAAGCAGTAAAAAAAAAAACACGAGGTGGATGAGGAATTCAGCCTTTAATTGAAATCCCCAGCCTGGCAGTGGAAACGTTCCTTGCTGTCTCTCAGGGAAGTGACTGCCAATTACTGTATATATATATATATATATATATATATATATATATATATATATATATATATATATATATATATATATATATATATATATATATATATATGTGTGTGTGTGTGTGTGTGTGTGTGTGTGTGCCCTTTTGAGCTGGTAAACAAGGACAAACAATTTCTGCTTATGATGAAATGCTTTCTAGGCTCTGTTTTAACTTGATATATTCACAATGTTCCCTCACTGTATTTGTGGTCTCATATGATATCTTAACTATAGCACCATCAATCTAGCCTCTGCTGTAGAATTGAATTCCGACTGCTTAGCATTGTGTTGGCTCTCTCCGTCACTTTTACTTAGTGCTTGAAGATACCTTTCTGAGACAGGGTTTGTGCCGGTGCTTTTCCAATGGGGTTTTGTACCAGTAAGTTCCACAGTCAAGCAGCCAGACTCTCCTGTGTATTGGAACAGTGTGATGAGGCAGTGCTGTATTACAAGAGAAGTAGTTGTGGTATTTGGGGTACCATTGTGTTTCATTGTTGTGTACTCAGTCTGGTACATTGTCATCCCTCTCTGGGTAGGAGCTCCCCTGGGAAGGGGATATGCTGTAGATTTTCAGATTGTGGATCTATATGGAGGTGTCTGTCTGTCATGCTTACACGCTTGCATAGAGAAGTAGTTTGTCATAGTTGCAGGGGCGCAGTTATTACATTTTCATCTGTGCAGTTACTATGCGGTTCATTCTGAGAACAATCATAAAGCTGGGTTGCCACTTATTTCAACTGCAGATTACCTTTAGGACAGATCTGTCTTAAACAGAACCTGTCATTAAGAATGAACTCCGGCTTGCAGCTATCAAAACTGAGCTGGCACACAGACCTTGAATCACGCTGGTAACAGATTAGTGCAAAGATTACAAGCTGGCACATGTTGTTGCTTAATTGTCGTGCTCATGCTTGAAGCCTTGCCTGTTTGTTTGTCCATTGCCTCGTTCCCTAATATATGCACCTCCTTTCTAAAAGACAGCAGATTGTGGATAGAGTTAATGCCTTCATATTGTCAGAAAGTAAAATATCAGTAATTCCAGCGTGGTAAATATGAAACGCTAATCAGCCAAAATCAATACTGGGTGCCACAGGCAAAGCATCAAAGAAACATGACTGCAGAAGATGTGAGATATATATATATAAATGTATATTGATGTGCCACATCTGAAAGCTCCAGCAGATCTGAGAAGTATAGTGTGCTGGAACAAGAGACACTGTTGTGAGACACTGAGTGGCAGAGGTTGCCTGAGGTGCTTTCTCCAGAGATTTAGCCCATCCTGATAACTGTGTGTTTGTGGTGTAGAATATGCATTGGGATTATGCTACCTGGGCACATAATTTTGGAAGAATATACTGCAGGAGTAAAGAAGAGGTAGGAGGCTTTCTTATGTGAAATAATGTAAACAGCCCTCTGGATTTCTGTCATTTAAATAGGTGTGAGGCTTCTGAATCCCTAGAGCTGTTAATGATAGTGCTGTTCCTTCTGGAGAGTAAAGGTAATCCTCAGCTGTACAGCACATTCAAGAGGTATGTATGTCAGTATTTCCTGGGTGATTTCTTTAATGAGGCTTTCAGTTCAATGCAAGCAGCGAACTGAATCTATCATGAAGGTAAACTGAAATTCTCTGGTTTAGTGCCATTGGCATTATACCGGTGATCATGGTATTGATGAGAATGAATGTAATTATTTTGCAGTTTGGAAAAGCTGTTTAAATGTTCTAATTTCAAAGGGCACATACTCTACAGAGCCTGGAGCTACTGAGCTGTAAGAGCAGCTCCTTCTAGGATGAGCTTTCTGCTCCATTCATGAACTCTTATATTCCATCAACCTGAAACAAGTAACAAGTCAACGAAGGGTTGTTTGAACAGGATGTGATAAAATATTGACCATTGTTGAAGTATACGCAGTATATAAATACATAGTGAAATGAGCTGAATCTTGTCTTTTACAGTTGTTAAGTAATTTGTATAGGAAAAAAAAGGTATTTTACTGGGGAACATGTTGTCAGAATTGACTTTAAGGGATACAGGCCATTACAGTACAAGCAAGTTTACAGCATTGATGAATAATACATCAAGTGCAATCTATTTCCTTGGCCTTGTCTTTATAATCTAGCTGACACCATAGCGAAATCTAACAAAACCAACACTGAACCATTTTACAATTACAGAAGGTGCACACTGTCAAGTGCTGCATTTCCCAGACAGTTTAAGGCACAAGGTGTGCATTGCTTGACAACAGTGCACACCCTGTCATGGCTTATTGCTTAAAAGGAATAACTATCCCCTCCCACGCAGCCTGGTGTCAATGGATGCATCTCTTTCACAGTCTGATATGAAGTGTAATCTCTCAGATAAACTCCAGCTTGTGGAAATAGAGATCATACAGGTCCTAATGATGCTGAGTGTTTAACCGCTGGACTCCCCTGAACCCTGTGTGATGGAGCCAGTCAGTGCGGCAAGTCTGAAAGTGTGCAGGTTCCCGAGACATGCACTTTGTGTGGATCTTCTGAGGCAACGATAAGAACATCTTGACATAACCTTTTACATGGCGTGTTAACACATAAATAAGAACAGACAGCTCTGGGACTGGGCAGGTAAAATCCATCACTACAGAGGCAGGGAGCCTTGTACTAGCTTGCAAATACTCTGGTAATTGTATGATTCTCCAAGCAACTTGTACTAGCTTGCAAATGCTCTGGCAACTGTATGATTCCCCAAGCCAGAGCTTGCCAGGGATAAGATACACATTGAGACTTCACAAAAGCCCCAGGGTCCCAACATTTTCAGTATAAGGGAGCTCGAGGATTTTGGTACTAGTGCCCGAAGGTGAGATACCAAAAAGGCCTAAAGCAGAAAGCTGCTCTGCTGGCTAAGTGTGTACTGTTGACTAATCATGGCACTGTAGAGGTTTATTGAGACAATTGTGCACTACAGTGGAAAAGAGCTACAGTACGCAGACCAATAGGACAGGACTGAGCCCACGCGGGCGATAAGAATATAGAAATGTGACGGCACAAAACGCTGGGAGATTATTATAAATGTGGAGATTCTGTTCCAATCCTCTGTTATTCATAGTGTTTGGAGTGCAGACAGATCCAGCTCATCTTTGAGACATCACAGCCTGTTTATATCCTGTCTCTTTGTCTCTCCTAACACATACAGGATCGAATCTGTGCATACTCTGGGAGGTAACTTGGATTGATAATATGACGGTTATAATATAAATAGAAATACTGGCACATAAATCTGAAGACAGTTTCCAAATCATGCCAGACTGTGTGAACCAAAGGAATGCTTTGCTATACGCTTCCATAAATTATATTCATTTTAATAAATAAAAAGGCTGAACCCAACCTGAAGGTCAATTAATCCACTGTAAACTGTAAACAATTCCTTATGCTAAGTCTCTTGTTCGTTAATATCAGCACATGCCATTAAGCACAACAACAGTAAAGCACCTGTTCAAGTCCAGCGAATATTAAGAGAAACGCAGTCTATTTGTTTATGGTACCTCAGTGATTGAATACCTCCTGGAGACGCACGAGACACATCTAACAGACCTTTTGAAACCTGCGGGCGGCTTTTTAGTAACTCGACTCTCAGCTTTCCCTTTTTTTTTTTTTTTTTTTTTACAAAAGTGCAAAGGAGCTTTTGCTCTATATGTAACTGAAGAAGAAAATAAAATAACCCTTTTCACTGACGTTACAGAGCACTAACGCACGAAAAAGATGTCAAGTATATGCTGGTTTCACAGACTTAGCACACTACCTTACCTACAATAACGTGAGGCAGTGCTAATCTCCGTCTGTGAAACCCAGCTTCTGGACCCGTGAAAATAGCCCCACAGGTTTTTGAGAATTTTGCAGGAATAATAAATAGATCATGTTAGTCAGGGCTCTATGACCCTGTGGAATAATGCATTTTTAGTTTGAAGGTTTAGAAACAAAAGACAGCCAGCTTATGAATATGCAAGCATTTGTGTCAGTTATAAAAGAGCACTAACTGTAGCTTGAGTGCTTTTCACCATATCTGTCAGGAGAGTCCGCTGTTTAAAACTTTTTTTAAGACTAAGGCTACACTGACTGCTGGCTGAGCTGTTTCACTGTTTTGCACATTGGCATTAATGTTGAAAACTCAAAGCACTAAAGTTAACCCTCCTGTTAGGTTTTGGGCCTATTTGACCAGACTCTAGTATCCAATTAGCTTAAATGCTGTTTTTCTTTTCATTTTCAGTATAATACTTAATGATTTTTCCTAAGTCGGGGTCATGTATTTATACACAGAAAACAGAACCTTTGAGATGTTTATTTTTTTTAGAATAGGTCATGTATACAAATAAGATGTTTCGGGTCACTGTGACCCGTGACATTTATCTATGTAGATTTGTGTGCAGGAATAAAACAAACTTGTTTAATTTGTTATTTTATTATTATTATTATTTTGTATTATTATTTCTGAAAATGGCTGCACCTGTCTGGAGATATTTATAAACAAAAAAAAAACAAACAATATATATCTACAAGGTAGAGCCTAATTTTCTCTGTCAGTATTGCAACATCATCTCACTGGTAAAGACATTCCAGAATGAGGAGCTCTCAGTTTGGCAGTCAAATAAGTTTTATCACAGCTCCTGGACTAAAAGAGAACAAAAGAATAAAATCTTTGCAAATAAAAACATTTAATCAATTTAAGGATGTTTTAAATTAGTTTGAAATTGCATCGGGTCAATATGACCCAAAACATGACACATGTACCTAAATTCTGAACATAACAGGAGGGTTAAATAAGGCTACGAGCATAAAAGATCTAGCAATGCATCTGAGCAGATCTGTACAGTTTGTCACTCAGGAGCAGTTCCTGAGAGGACCTTGGATGTATTTCCTCTCAGCAGTTCTCAAGGAATTGCTCATCATAGCATCAGAACAACGTTTTCCATGTTCAGCAACACAGATAGCCAATCTGTTTACAACAGATGTACTATCATTAAAACATGCAAGGCTGACTATGTAAGACATATGTTCTTGCAGTATATTATTAATGTATCAATACATATTGATTTTGTGCACAATATATGTTTAGATTAAAACGTTGGACATAACCTCCTAATTCTTATACATTTGAGTATTGCAGGGAGAAAAAAACTGAACCAGCATTTCATCAGCTTGCCATGCTTTCAATGAAAATACATAGAGATGGTGCAATTGCCCTAGTGATTAAAACCAATTAAAACCCTGATTCAAGCTGAATGAAGCCATTCAAATCTTCCTGCATAGGAAACATTTGATCAGTTGCAAACATGTATGTTTTTGCATTACAATATTTAACTCTTTCAATTCTGCAGACCTGTATATAGATTTAGGAAAGAGAACTACAACTGATAAAATACATGTGTGATACTGGACTGCAATTTTAAAATAATATTTGAATATTACTGAGCTTTAATAATAATAATAATAATAATAATAATAATAATAATAATAATAATAATAATAATAATAATAATAATAATAAAAACTAATCTAAATCTTGTTGCAGTTTCCCTCAACCATGTTGAATTCTACATTGAAAAGAAAAAAGATAAAATGAAATTCTCGCTATCAGTTTAGTAGATTCTTCGATAGTTGAACATAAAAACTGTTAACCATGCCTTAAAACGAAATCAATATGTCTGTAAGACTTCAAACTGGAGCTTCAGTTCCCATAATCAGTTATCACGTGAGACCACTTGCTGTATTTGCAGTTCTGCTAAACCCATGCTATGTTTGAACTTGATTTTATGAATAATGTAAGGGAATTCCAGACTGTGTTTAATATATACACAAAGGAAATCCCCTGGCAATAGTCCCAACAGGGCACTTGATTACTGACAAGCCTGTGTTCAGAGGGAGACGAGGAGGACATCATTAATAAAAGCATTCCCCTCAACCTGTATTAAACTGACAAAACGCCTGATTTTACAGGATTGATTATGAAGTGATTTTCTTTAATTAAACTGAGACGCTAACGGATATTCGGTCTCAATGACGACAAGTCGTCAAATCACTTTCCAATTTTAGTTTTCTTTTTTAATTTAATTTTAATTAATTACATGGCCACTGATTTTTTAAAATGCTTTTTGCATGTCTCACAAATCCCTGTCAGTGTTTTAATCCTACCCTAGTCTCTCTAAATAATGCACGATTATCACCTGGTAAAGTGCATGGCAGTCATGTGGTGCTAATCTGTGTGGATTGTGCATTATTTAGAGAGAGCGTGAAATAGGGAATGACTTCCTCTGACATTCAGAAAGCCACAAGCATTAATATGAGGTGCAGAAGCCGTTACCGCTACAGAAGATAGTAATGCTATTTCAAACCTAAAAAAAAATGATGCATTATGTTTTTAGGTTATATTCTGAAATGCTAATGGTGCTAAAAGGATCAGTGAGGCCCAATATGTCGTTATTTTAATTGAATTACTCTTACAAGGAAAAGTAAATCACATACATCCTAATACACCTGTTTAATGCTTTGGAATAAAAAGGAGAGATGAAAATAGCATTATATAGTGCAGGCCCTGGTAAGTAAGATTTCTATCCAACAGTACCAGCACTGAGTCACTGTTGACAATTCAACGTTGGCATGAACACTGACTGATGGAGAGACAATTGAACGACGTCACTGAAATGAATCCTACAGTTTAAAGCATGCGTTAAACATTTTGAAATCACTTATTGATCTGGGTAAAAACCAACTGGTCCAAAACCAAGGCTAATCCCACATCTCTGCATTGTTTAACAGACGACTGACTTAGTCAAAGGATTTCAATGTTTGCCGAAAATGTGCTGAACATTCCCGTCAGTGTTTTTCGTTTTGAAAGGTACAAACTAAAATCCCCATGGCAACAGTATTGATTTACAGTCAAACAAACATTATTACCATGGTTACAGGTCACTAGAAAAAGTATTTCCATTTAGCAATCTCTGTATCGTTAATGGCTGACACTTTACACTAAGTGTCTCCAATTACTGTGTATTTGCCTAGACCTAAAAACAACATGGACTGCTTTACCTCATTGCGCTACAGCAAGGCTTCTCAAACTCATTCCTGGGGACCCCCTGTCTGCTGGTTTTCATTCCAACTGAGCTCTCAGTTACTTAACTAGACTCTTAATTGAACAGATAATTTGCTTAATTAAACTTTTGTACTTGTTTTCAGTTCTTAAACAGTTGCAGATTTCAACATTTTATAAGTAACTTGAACTTTGGGACTATTTAAGAGCTGAAAAGAAGGTCTAATTAAACAAAAGATCTGTTCAATGAAGGGTCTAGTTCAGTAATTGAGAGCTCAGCAGACACCGGGGGCCCCCAGGACTGAGATCCCCTGCGCTACAGGGATCCCCACTGGTCTGACCACAGTGTTAAGATGCTGACAATTTCCAAAGGATTTACATGTTCTTGATGATTAAGAAATTCTGTTATCAGTGTAGCTGTAAAATCACACTCAAGAACGAATAGCAGATATTTAAAGCATGTGCGTCATTGTGTTTTTCAAAGTCATTTATTTGCTCAGTATGCAACAGATATATGTTCCAATTATAGATTTTCCTTGCCTTCGGACATACTGAACCAGACTTGATTAGCAGCAGTCTTTCTCAGCAGGTGTGTATAACGTATAATATATATTTTTACTCTTTCCATTTAATATTTTAGAGAATATTTTTGTTTTCATGGCAGAAAATTAACTTTCATTTTGCAGAAGGGTGGAAAAAAAAAACAAACCTTGATAATGGGTTATGAAATGTAATGGAATCCCTTCAGGAACCGAAAGGCAGTTGCATTTCTAGACCTGTCACTTTCTAGTGCTCTGCAAGCATGCAGTGCCTTAGAGTTCAGGGACAGGTCAAAATGTCCCATCTAATTCGACTTACTTGCCAAGAGGCTGATTTAGAACACAAGTTCAGAACTATTGGGAGATGCATTTGGTTGTTTTGGGATAGAATAACCCATTACAATCTCACTCTCTTTTTGAGCTTGATGTTTGAAATGCATCTGTATCGTTTGAAGTATACCCAGAGGGTCTGGCGTGCAAAGCAGACACCTGAATAGATGACCACTGATGTGATTAGATAGACTGTTTAGTGTCACTGACCTGAATAAATGCAAGAGTCCACTGGCGGTAAAATACAGTGTAACTAGGAAACCCTTTGAATAAAAACAGTCCTTATTAAAACAATCCTTGAAAATACTGGCTACGTCCTCCTCGAGTAATGCAAGAGGATGTGCTACTCACCTTTCCCTTGAAAGGCGAGTAGCGCATCAAAAATTTCCCTTGGATTAACCTTTATTGTTTTGTTTAAGTTGCAAAGGGCCTATTAGGGATTCATCCATGCTGCTCGCCATACAGTTAACGGCATTTCTCTTCCATCAGTTCAACACCGCTTGCTTCCATGTGGGAGCAGATTTTGAAAGTAAACAATCTTCTCTGATAAGGGAAAAATGGCTTTTATATGAATCTCCAGGTCTTGGCTTTTGTTGCGTTAGGGAATGAGTCTAGTGTAAAGAATGGCAAGCATGTATGCTAGTAACATTCACCCCCTACCGCAAAGACTCTAAATGCAAAATTGCGCTGGGACACCTCTGACTGACACTTTCTCTAGGGTTAGAATATTGTTCTGGACGAAGGTATTTTCCTCTGAATAAAATGACCTACTTGTAATGAAGGCGTACTGAATTAAATGGTGACCAAGTTGAATCTCCCCACGTTCAATCAATACATACCATACTGCAGAGTGAGGATTTTATTCATAGCAGTTGTATGGCAGACATCAGTATTGAGCCACAATTGTGCTCTTTTTGTTAGGCTTGGCATTGGATTGGACTCTGAAATTTCAATAAACTACTCCAGTAAAGCTAAATAATAGTACATAATCTCCAAAAGATCTTCCACAGAAATAAAATAAAACATGACTGACCTGTGGAATTGGTTCCAGACAGATCATATCCCATTTGACGCGACGACTCCTCCTTCTCCTCAGGGAGAACGCTTTACCAAAGTGCTGTGACTGGAGTAAGATTGCCTTCTTCAGGAGTGCCATGCACCCGTGCAGGGAGATCATTTGTCTTCCAGGCTGCGAAGAGCCTGCTCTGGCTTTCATCTGAAGTTTCTACTCAATGATGAGTTGAAAATTAATACCGGCATCTGAAAGTGAAAAGCTTTTTAATGGTTGAGCGCCTATTGACATCTACACTGAATAGAGTCCATTAGTTTATTTCTTTACATCGCATGCAACCTATGCACTTGTATACACCTATACTGCCTTGCATAAAGTCTTGTGACAAAGGAATATCTTTCCTAATATGTTTTTTTTTTAAAGGAGGCTGATACATCATCAGCTTCACCCTATGTTACAGTAAAGCTCCTCATATTGTGTGAATAGTGAAAAATAAAAATAAATAAATCTTGCCTCATTTACAGAATCACAGCTGGGGGTGATGCACAGATTCTCCTTTCCATATCTTTCCTGCAATGTGATCAGTTTTTTTTTTTTTAATTGAACTAACTTAAAGGCTACAGTTAAGATGACTGCAGTAGACCCTGGTGTACTGTTATAGGGTTCCTTACATTGCAGGTAATAATAAGTCTCTGTTGTGTATCCCTCCTTGTGGTGCTCACTCTGTAACAATGCATCAATGCGCCAGCTGCTAACTGCCTTTCAGGAGGATGCACGGTTCTGTTAGAAAATGCATGTCAGTGGCTCTACAAAAGAGCACTTGAGAAAACATAGAGATATGTTTGAAAAAGATATAAGAAAAGGTTTAGCTTCCTGACTGTCTGTACTTGATGGAATCCGGTGTGGGGGGTGGGGGCGAGGGGTACTGTACAGAGACCAGGAAGGGGGAGTTAATCGCATGTAGTTTCCATCATCACTGCGCTTACTGGTTCTGTCATTAAACGTGAGGGACAATGACAGAGACATGTCTCATAAACACTGCTCTGGTGAGCACTGTGCTTGTCTGCAAACTTCTACTGACACATGAAGTGACAGCTTCACTGCTGTGCACCCTTACTCATGCCCATATTACCTCAAGATTAATGCGAGCTTTAAAAGGCAGGCTCATCTGTACTGACTGCAGAGTCGCTGGTTCATCGCCCCTTCAGTCCTGCTTTGTTTAGACTTCATTGATTAATGTACCTCCATATTCAAAGCCCATGCATTCAGTTCCTATGCCCCTGCTCTGCATGTATTTTCCAGTCTTCTCTGGGTTTCTTTAGTAGCATGAGCAGTATATCATTTCTTTTAGTTTATGCTGTGGGTTCTCCAGCTTTAAGGCTTTCCTCTTTGACAGGGTTTATACTCCGTGATTTTGTTCAGTGCCCAGAAACCTAGTACAACATATATATATATATATATTGCATTCATGGTAAACTCAGGGAACAGTTTAAATTTGGCACATGTGTTTCTTGCAAATCTTTCAGCAGCAAACAAGTCCCTTGATGCAGTTTCTACCAGTATCTCAGCGCAGCAAAGAAAACCGCCTGTCTTCTCATTTTGTTTGTTAAAGATTAAATCTCAATCCTGAAGATGTATAGTTGCAATATCACCGTGATGCAGTCCTGTGTTATCTGTAGTTATTAATCAAGGAGTCATGACTCCCTTTTGTTGTCATTAGTTTATTTATTATAACTGATATTTTTGAACATCCCATGTTTAATGACATTATTTTTTGTAAAAGCACTATATTTCGTATGGCTGAAGAAACACCATGACCGCATTGCACATTTCTTTTTTCCACTTTGTTGTCCTGAGTTGTAAATCTTGAATATTCACATATTTCTGCTCCGTATTGATAGTCCTCCCATTTTGTATTCATTCCAGTAATTGCATTATAGTTTTTTTTTTTTTTTTTTTGCATATGATATTTTGTTTAGCTAATTAATATTCAACAGGTGTTATTATGGCAGAATAAATAATAAATAATATATACTTTATAGAGAACTTCTTATGTTGTCCAAAATGCAGATTTGCTTGACATGGCATATTATTAAAATAAATGATCTATCAAGAATAAAAACATGAGCTGTTCAATACATGAGCAATGACTCTAAAGCAATTTAATTTACTCAGCCCAGTGGCACATTCCTTGCATTCTTTCTTTAAATATAGCAATTCTAAATGTCATACATAAAAATAATAGCTGTTGGAATTCATCTAAATGAGAACATTTCATATTATTTTAACTTACTTTACATATTATTATAACCTGTGCCTTTGATACACTGTACAGTAATGTTACATCAACCATGCTAAAACATGCCATTTGACAAGATATTCTCCAAAATACCATTTCACCAAGCTCAAAACACTAAGCCAAAAATTAAATTATATATATATATATATATATATATATATATATATATATATATATATATATATATACACACACACACACACACATATATATATATATATATATATATATATATATATATATATATATATAGATAGAGAGAGAGAGAGAGAGAGAGAGAGAGAGAGAGAGAGAGAGAGAGAGAGAGAGAGAGAGAGAGAGAGAGAGAGAGAGAGAGAGAGAGAGACATAGAGATAAATATATGGATTACAGACTAAAATACATTGTGCACCATATATTTTCAACATATAAAATAAATATATGGATTACAGACTAAAATATATTTTAAATATATAAAAATGGGCAGATTTCTATATATGAAAAGTATAAGGATCATACTTTTCTACCATATATAAAAAAATATGTTTTTTTTCCATAAGGGGCTGAACCATTAGACAGAGTAAAAACTACACCACATAAGTGATCAGGTACCAGGAAGCAGCTGTAATGTTTCATATACAGTGTTCGTATGCAAAATATGTGCATGTGGCTCATTCTCCGCTATAAGTGTGCAAAAACTTGTTACGTTACTTGTTAGAGAAAGAAAGATTTTAACACAGAAAAATGCATGATTTCAACTTTCTTAAACTGGACCTGTAGTATTGAGTGCCCAGTCTAAACATCTCAATCAATTAATTAATGCTTTTGGGGAATTAAACAATACCTGTCAATCTAAAATTGATCAGAAAGCTACCAGAAAGATTTGGAAATCACAAATGGAATAGCAATGCTGACGATCCCCTTTGTTTAGCCATACTTTACTCAAGATGTTATGACTTTTAGAAATCAATACTTAATTCTGTGCTACCATCTACATGCTTTGGAATTGAGTCATAGCAGGAAAGAGCTCAGCTTTGAAAGCCTAGTTGGCAGCCGGTTGGCTACACAGATTATTCCTGCTCATAAATTAGGCCTCTAAATCAAGACACCTTCTAGAGAACAGAGTATCCCAGCACCTGATGAACAGTATTTATTTTTTAAGCCCCTATGTGGAGCCTACAGGTTTGCAAGAAGCACAGCCCACAAGAAATGTCAAACACATGTTTCTTCCTGATGGTTCTAATTAGCCCTAGATGATAAGTTCTCTGTGGGGGTGAGGTGTCTAACCATGTTACCAGATGCTACAGCAGTAATTAAAAGAGCTTTTTTTGGTAACATGCTTTTGTGTACAGTGCTTAAAACGGCTTTGCCTTTCCCTTGAAGATAAATGACCTACCAAGCCATTCTTAAAATGTGAGAATCAATTCGACTCCTCTTTAGCAGGGAGATCAATAGCCTTTTAGTAATTCTTACCAGGGACCTGAAATGCATTATTTACTGCAGATAACCCAGTCTCGTACCAGCCTGATTGAACTATAGGCTCCAGCTGTGCTCCTGTTGGCGTTGCAAAGATTTCAACACGGTGCTTCAGATTCAAGACACACAAGCAATAATTTTGCGTTACCGTGTAATGTCACACTCTCGTGAAACATATGTGTTACCGTGTGGCAGTTAATAACACAGACTGATAACGTAATAATAGGAGGATGTAAAAGGTTAAACTCACAGCCTTACAGGAAATGCCAGGGTTTTCTTTAACAATACGCTAAGTGCAGAACGTCAGCTGCTATTTGTGCAGCAATCTAACAAAAACGGAATTATTTTTCACTCACGCTGTTACGCTGACAACAGACTTAATACACAAGCCTAAGACAGGAAGTCGAAATCCATATTATAACTCTAAAAAAATACAAATTAATTAAAATTCCAGCATAAAGCAGCCCACTGTCATTTTCTCAAATCCTAATATATTGATTTGTAATGAGATTGTGATCAGCAAAAAACCACCTCACACAGAGAAAGAGTAAACATAATGACTTTTCAGCTGCTTAATTCCCAGATGCAAATTGAATTCTAAGGGGATCATAATTTAGCTTTTACAGGCATCTCTGCAATAACCCTGAAGAGGCAAACTCATCTTTCAAACATTTGCCCTGCAGCTTGTAAACCTCTCTTTACTGTGCATGTGTGCCTTAACTGTATGAATTAACTTGTAAGCACAGTTCAATTAGCAAAGCACACATGCACACATTATAGAATGGTATTCATATCCTTTTGACCAAAAAGATACATCTGTTTCAATAGATAAAGTGCTATTCTTCTGAGATTGCTAATATTATAGTCAGCATAGCCAGGTTCTTTGAAAGCATATTAAAAAAACAGCAAGACATTGTAAACTATGGTAAAATAGTGTAGCCACAGGAAAAGGATTCCTAATTGCAAATTACTATGGTAAACCTTTCTAAGGGGGGCACTGTATTTTTTCATTGAAAGGGCCTCCAATTGGCAAACCTTATACCAATACAGTATATTACTTCCACAGCTCCTTATTTTCCAGCATGTTACTGAATATGAGAAGTGGACCCTCTCTGCCATTCCCTTCCATTGAATTTCCAAATCATGCTATCGCCCAGCGCAGAATCCCTAACGACAGTGTATCACCCAGCTCAGAATCCCTAACGGCAGTGTATCATCCAGCTCAGAATCCCTAATGGCAGTGTATCACCCAGCTCAGAATCCCTAACGGCAGTGTATCACCCAGCTCAGAATCCCTAACGGCAGTGTATCACCCAGCTCAGAATCCCTAACGAGTGTATCACCCAGCTAGAATCCCTAACGGCAGTGTATCACCCAGCTCAGAATCCCTAACACCCAGCTCAGAATCCCTAACGGCAGTGTATCACCCAGCTCAGAATCCCTAACAGCTCAGAATCCCTAACGGCAGTGTATCACCCAGCTCAGAATCCCTAACGGCAGTGTATCACCCAGCTCAGAATCCCTAACGGCAGTGTATCACCCAGCTCAGAATCCCTAACGACAGTGTATCACCCAGCTCAGAATCCCTAACGGCAGTGTATCACCCAGCTCAGAATCCCTAACGGCAGTGTATCACCCAGCTCAGAATCCCTAACGACAGTGTATCAGTGTATCACCCAGCTCAGAATCCCTAACGGCAGTGTATCACCCAGCTCAGAATCCCTAACGGCAGTGTATCACCCAGCTCAGAATCCCTAACGGCAGTGTATCACCCAGCTCAGAATCCCTAACGGCAGTGTATCACCCAGCTCAGAATCCCTAACGACAGTGTATCACCCAGCTCAGAATCCCTAACGGCAGTGTATCACCCAGCTCAGAATCCCTAACGGCAGTGTATCACCCAGCTCAGTGTTTTGTTACTCTTTTAATCCAGTATTTTGTTCTTCCCTTTTCAGGAGACGGCAGCGGCTTCATTCACTCAACACCCATGGATACCGTTGCCACGTATGCATATAATGAATCCTATGACGGGAACTGGACTGACAGTTTCAATGGAACTGATGGGAACCAAAAGCACCTGTACAATTACTATGCACTGCTTTTGACTCTGCTCATCTTTGTCATCATCTTTGGCAACGTGCTGGTGTGTATGGCAGTTTCCAGAGAGAAGGCGCTACAGACAACAACCAACTATTTGATTGTGAGTCTGGCCGTGGCAGATCTGCTGGTAGCCACCCTTGTTATGCCTTGGGTTGTTTACTTAGAGGTAAGTGATCTGATATCTCTCGTTTAGATCATTGAACCCCATCACTGTGAAGACAAAAGTACCCATGTGGAAAAAGGAAGCTTTTTGCATCACCTAGAATTTTAGGATTGATACATTTTATATATATATATATATATATATATATATATATATAAATATATATATATATATATATATATATATATATATATATATATATTTATTTAACATCATGTTATCAAAGAAACTACAAAATGAAATCGCAAAAGTCTACCAGAAGCCATAACAGCAGTACAGTATTTCATGATAGATTTCCAAATATCACATTTTTACATTTTTGTCTGTTTTTCATTAACTATATGGGAAACTACCAAGCAGTATGCAATTCGATATGTTAAGCTGATATTAAAATCAAGCAGGTTTCATTCACCTTTATCAAGCAAAATGAGTTATTTCTACAGGATGCTGTAAAACCTTTGGCCATAGCTGGAGCTAATATCACACACCGGCTATTCTGTAATGCCATTGTTCCCATTACTGTGTGCTCACCCTATCCCAACATTGCTCACAATCTATGAAAACAGAGGTGCAACACTATATCAAATGTGCATGATGTCTCATTTATCATTGAAAAAGAGCAATGTCAACCCTAACCCTCAACCCTGACAAAGTCCTATATTTCAGATGTATTCATGAGTGACCTGCAATCTTCACAAAACAATTGCCAAGTTCTGACTCGGCAACACACGGTATTCCAGTCAGCTGTTCTGTGTTTTGAATGCATTGAATTCACAGACAAAAATAAAACTGCTTCACACAGATTACATCTGCTGCATGTCCTGCAGTCCTATGAGTAAATTGAGTTCATAAAAGCGTGTCAGATGTAGCTGTGGTCAGGGCTGCAGTGTACTGCCTCAGGAAAATCCATTTCCCTTCTCTGGAAAGAGAGTGTTTACAGCCAGCCCATTACATTAGCCACCCTTCCCCACTCCAGTGAGTGGCCTGTTTTATTTTACAGTACAAGCACACTTGTGTTGCTGCGGTGCAACTTTATAGTTAATAGTTTCAACCAGAGCCTGTTTGTCAGCTTGAATTTCTTAATGTTCTACCTCTTGATTAAGCGTTTGAAGTGAAGGATGATAAACTGCCAATCTTCTGAGCATGACTGCAGTTGTGAAACAGAGATATCGAGAACGGAAAGCCGGGAGTCGTTTATCTTTGGGTTTATATATTCTTGTTTCTTCTCGGGCGTTTATATTTCTTTTTATCATATAATTTTGGGAAGTTCCTCAGAACACCGTGGCTCACCCCCACTGCTCTCTTGGTTTTTCTCTCAGCAAATGAAAGCTTTGTTGCTGGTGCATTGATCATAAAGAGTGCTGTATTCGTCTGATGTTTTTCACAGTGGTACTTGATGATGATCTTCTTTCCAAAGTGGAAAAGGGAGGGGGAAAAAAGTCAATCTTTGATAAGCCCAAATCATCATCTTTCCAAATGTAGCTTGAAAGTTAAAATGCTTTGATCACTATTATTATTATTATATTAAAAAAAAAAAAAAAAATGTGCACAATTTTAAATTCTCAGAATGGTTTCCTAATAGATTAATGGATAGCATACATTACTTAGAATTCTGTGTATTTTATTGAGATGTGTAACAATCAATTCTTGCACTCCATGGCTCCTATTTTGCATGCCTTTGTATATAATATCTTACTAATACAAGTTTTCAGTTGTATTTTCAGTTATTCTAATTTATTACCATTTAAAAATAATTTAAATTCTTTAACTTGTCTGTAAATTACATAATAATCTGTAATATAAATACAACTTTTTTCTGGCTGCTATATACCCACGAATCCAAATCTGCACTGCATGCTTTTCTTTCGTAATGACAACATACACATTTTGGTTTATCCTCTGGATAGAGGCTGGATAACGCTAATGTGTTTGTGTGTGGATTAAAGAGCTCACATAAAAGCCCATTGCATAATAAAGGCAAGCAATTGTTAAAAGACTGAATAACACAGACACTGCGCAGTGCATTTTATATTGTGGAAGGATGAAGATCACCCAAAAATCTACCGACATATCAAACTTTAAGCAGAAATTAGCCTTTGGCATTAAAAAAAAAAAAAAAAAAAAAATCCAACAATGCTTTTTGGAGGTCAACTGTTCACAGGTTATACTGAAATAACATCAGCAGCTGTTTCTATGACAAGCTTACACGCAGTATTCCAGCCTTAAAGTCAAGTATAGTTTCCTTTATTTATTAAACATGTTTTATTAAGAAGGTGCTCCATATATTCCAGAGTCAAGATGAATTAAGGGCACTGTATAAACCCTGAAACTAAGAAAATGTTTCCACTGAAGCACAGCATTGTTTCTAGACATAACTTGTGCATGCACGATAAAACAGACAAGTTAATACACAAGTAACTACATCAAGGGCATTTATCTGATAAAGACCAACTACTACACAGCTTTGCCAAATATGAAATTATGGAAATTAGAACACTCATGTGTTATTTAGCTGATCATAGTTATTAGTTTATCACTATTTTACTTTGTCAGGACTTGAATTAAAGTGGACCAAAATACATTTTCTTTTGTTTAATTCCATAATGCATTTGGACACAGTTATTATCCATGCTAGTACATGACTGAACGTGCAGAATACAGAAACATGGAAACGCATGCTGTAATTTTATCAGTGGTAATCTGTGAACTTAAACATGTTAAATGAATTTAAACCCATTCTCCAAAATCAGAATGACCTTGGAGATGAAGATAGGTACTTTTAGTGTGGCCCTTCTTGACTTATCATGATATATGCACTTTACTTATCAGGGTCTCAACATGATTTAAAGAGTGACAAGGTTGAATACTGCAGCCCATTGACTCTATCATTAATCTCTCGGGCGTTTTCCTCCATGAAGGATATATCGACCCTCTTATTCAATTACTAACAGAATAAAGACTGAAATAAAAACATATCCTGGGTCCCAGGGTGGCTCTCAGAGAGGTGTGCAGGGTGGGTCATACAATCAGAGGAGAGCAGGTTCAACTCACCAGGGAGGGTCGCAAGGGTGAGTCATACAGTCAGAGGAGTGCAGGTTCAGTTTACCAGGGAGTGTCGGATTGGCTTTGGTGCTCCTGCAGGTTAGAAAGGCAAACCCAGCAGAGACTGCTTCTCCTCATCTCGCTACATTAGACCCTACCGGTCAGGAGCCCAGTGAGCTCAGGTGGACACCTGCAGGGCCGGCCTTTGTCCTTTAGAGGCCGATAGCTTGCTGAAAAGACTGCTGTGATATCTTAAATGTTTGCTTAAAAGACTTTGAGATATCTTAAATTTTGGTCTTTTTTATCAAAGAGAATTGTGGGTTTAAATCACAGTTCAGCAGATGCAAATTGCTATTTGAATGGGTTTGGTTTATTACCACTGCTGTTTATACTTATAAAGCAGGCCTCACATTTAGTGTGTGGCATGTCACAGGGTCAAGCAAATGCATTGATTATAGACATTCACCTCAGGTTCTGCCAGTAATGTTCTGTCATGATGTTTTATGTTAAGACCTGCAATTCCTGTACTCTAGTTAAGAGTGAGTCCTGCACCTCTCAGGGTGTCACATTGTTTTATTATCACATTGCACCCAATCACATAACCAGCTCCACTACAAGGCCAGCTGCTGTTATTGGCAGCAGTGAAATATGAAGTCATTGCCATTGAAAAAAAAAAAAAAAGTATTATGTTAAGTGTAAGAAAGATCTTGCAAAAGGTTAGCGGCTCCTGTAGATATCACATCTTTATAGGGCTGGTCCCTTTCTTTTTAACTTGGGCGTTTTTGTGCAGGTAACATTGTATTGGAATTATTCCTAACAAACATATTCTCAGCATGTGCTTGTGATGTAAATGAAACCCTTCTTATATTAAATCACATGTATGATGGGTCTACACCTTTAAAAACAACAAAAGAAAACGAATGCAGTTGAATAACCCTCGAGTGTGAAACCCCATATTAATACTGTGTTTGTGAAGTCAGATTGTCTTATTTCATCTTGGCATTTGCACGAGGTCACCCCTGAGTGCGATGAGAACAGAAATTACCGTCATGTTGATTTGATTAATAATGCATCAGTAACAAGATTTAACGAAAGGGCATTTCAAACCTATTATAATCCTAAAGACCTCTAATTGACAACAAGATCAACACTAGATGTAAAAGGCCTCTCTCCTCTGTAAATGAATTATCTTAGAACAGGAATTATAAAATCGAACAGGTTGTCTCCGCTAATCACGTCAAGGTGCGAACCGTTGAATCTTGAACTTCATACCGAGCCCGGAGCACATGTTTATGTCTCTCTGTGTCTGACTTTCCTCCTGAAATCAGAACTCTTAGAGAGTACGGGTCATGCTAGTGCTCGTCTTTTGTTTAAGGTTTATTTTCTCCCCAGAAGCTCATTTTGATCAAAGCTTGTTGTTCATCTGCCATGGAACACGATGTACAGCTGCCATGAAGCATTCTGTTTGAAAATAATAGATTTTCAATAAGTTACACAGAAATGGAGCCAATCTGCTGGTAGAGAAAAATTAAAAGGTGAACATCTTCTACAGTGGAAACAGTAGAAATGCCGACTCAGTGTTTCCTTGTGTTGCTAGGATCAATATTATTGAGTTAATGCATTTACAAGTAGTGGTAAGAATGGAGTCTGTGATCCAAGACTACCCCTATAGAGTATTGCTAAAGTAAAAGGTTAAGGGGCTCTTTTGATGGAAGAAATTTAAAACAAAAATGAGTACCTTCATCTGTTTTTATCCTCTCCTTCTGTTCCATTAACAGGAGATGCAAGACCAAAGAAAAACTGCTTGTGAAAGAAATAAAGCTTTCATACCAATTATCTAAAATGAAGTAGAGTGCATTAGATAAGTTCTTCTTTCAGAAAGTGTTTGATATTCTTCAAGGGAAAAAAAACACAAAGGCTTACATAAGCTGTATACTTGCTGCATTAATATCACCATCCCACATACGTTGTGCACAGATATTAATTGAACGGAAACTTGTAGTAAGACATTAATAAGGCCGGCCGGGTTGTACAGCAAGGTGCTGTAATTAAGCAGCTCTTTCATCTCTTAAGCTACAGCTCTGCTGGTGTTTGAGGTACAATACAAACACAGGGGTTGCTTTTCTCAGGGTGGTTTGGGGTGTTGAACAAAAGGACCCACTGTTGCTCAGAAGCCCATTAAAAAAAAAAAAAGCAGGAAATAGAGGAATGCGTTTCAATGGCAATGTAGGGGCACTGCAATGGACACACCAGTACCAGTTATCTATGTTATTAGGAGCACTGTATAACTGATTCAAATCTGCGGTGTTGATGTATGATATCTTCTGGGAATTAGTGTTATTATTCATGATCTCAATCGTGCTTTTCAAACTTTTATATTTATATTATCTGGTGTGTTGTTAGTTTTTAATCAATGAAGCCTCTAAATGGTCTTATCTTATTTATGTTTCCTGACAATAATTTTTCAAGCTTTTATTATAATAATCATGCTGTTTAATGCCTCATTGGTAATGCTCAGCACAGTGATAAACCCTTGAAACAGAAATGGATAGAAGTATGGGTGGAAATTATACACTCTTCCATTCCAGCCGTAGAACATAACTTTTAAATGGTGCCATTGGGACTTGTGCAGAAATGCAATTAAAATGGAACGAGAGAACATTTGTAATCAGAGATTCAAATTTAAAATGTGTTTACCACATGAAGTCCTATCATTTATATTAATACTAGCTGCCCGGGGAAATTCAATATTTTAACATTTCATGCATGACAAATTGGGAAACAGTAGCCTTATGGTTTTCTAGAGGTTTTCGGTTTTGTGTGTTTCTTTAATTTGAGATACATGGCTACTGTAGTGATCCAGCAATGGGGTCCGACTGCATGAAGGAACAGACAGACAGACAAACTTTCTTCTTTATTTATTAAGATATAAAGTTTCAGCATGCATACATCTTTACATGCATGCAGTAAATATAGCACTCAAACTCAAATAATGACATACAGGACTGGTATGTGTGAAATGCAGTGAAGGGAATAACCTATAGGAAATGCAGGAACTTGTGCATAGAAAATCATATACTGAAATCCCAACTCTACCAATTAAAATCACAGTGTTAAAAAGGAAACACCAGCACAATAATGGGATATGTATTTTAACGGTGTACTTTCCCACAGGGTATTCAAAATAAATTTTTCGGTACGGTATTGTAAAAACAGACTACAGAATGGCATAGAGAAAACACATTAAGAAGGCGTATAACATCTTACTGCTGCAAGCAGTTCCCTTAACTGCTTGGTTCACATAGTGATGTAGTGACGAGTGACTGAACCCCAAAAGCCCTGAAAAGTGTGTATTCATTAAATGATAGAGCTTTGTCTGTTAATAAAGGCAGAGGTTCTGAGACCCACGGAAGGAGGGGGTCTTTGTATTAATAATCTCTTATAACGGATGCATTAAAGGAATTTGTCAAGCTCCCGTCTCAGATCTCATTTCACCTTTTCTTAGGGATCGCTGGGGATCATTAACTTATGCTTCAGCTTTAGGTCGTCTAGACATACTGTGATCACACAGTGGCTCAATATTCCTAATTCCATGAATTCAATCTAATTTTCATCCTGTGTTTCAGCCTTTATTTCTGGTTCACATAAACATACCGCATGATGCTGAAAGGAGCAATTACCACATCTCTGCAACAATGAAAAGAAGTGTGTGTAAATATTTCATCTCATTCCAAACTGTCAGCTGTAAACCGTTGATTATGTGTGCAATGTATTCATATTCTTTTTGTACAATGCAAGATAGCTTGTAAAAAGTAATGCTATTAGGCTAGAGTACCATTTACATGTGTGCCTCACTTATTCATTTTTATCCAGCTGCATTTAAAATAAAATGAGCTGTTTGCATGATTATCAGGAGCCACAATACCACGACCACTCTGGTACATTGTCCTGCAGATAGATATATCTGCTGCTGTTCTTAAAGGTCAAATATATGCATTACAAGTGTGTTCCCTCGTTATATCTTTTGACATGTCTCTGACATTTAAAGGACATATTGTGTTGCGTTGAAGCAGGTATGCCACGTTTTATTACATAGTATAATCTGTAGTAGGGTTGTGAATTTTAGGCTCTGCATTGCTGGCTGATGAATTAAACCTTTCATTGTTATCTTCTCTGCAGCATTTTCTGGTACTGTTTTTATTTTTTTTCTCTCTCTCTCTCTATTTGAGATATGTTTTTGTCCAAAGTTGGGTCTGTTGTTCACTTTTCGTTTCCTAAAATACAAATCATTCATCACCAACAAGGATTAAAAACAGATTTCATGTTAGTTGAGGAATGTATTTGCTCTGTTGTGTTGTAACGGGTTCCACAGACACTGATAAGCACCAGTGTTGGACTACCACGTGTTAACTGTGAACCAGACCTTAGGTAAGAACACTGCCTGAGGACTTCTCTGACTCTCCTTACAGTTTAGTAGAAAGAAGTATTATTCTTACAAGAACTAGACGTGACACTGCAACACCTACAGAGGCGTACTGGTGCTTTGTGTGACATAAACAAGATCAATGGCTGGTCGTCACTCAGTAATGGAATCTAACTGCCTTGAAAACATAACTCACAGCGTGTAGGGTTTCCCAGAGGAAGTTCATTTGTGTATCAAAGAGTAGTTTGTCGCCAAAGAAAATAGTAGCTTAGCGTTGGAGTCTGTCTTCAGCGATGAATCTGTTAATCACATCTGACATAAATCATTTTCAGGGGGAAACAGAACGTTTTGCTGCTGAATTGATTAACGATGTCCTTTGTGAATCTGACGTGTCGCATGTACAGAACAAGACTGGAAGCTGTTTAATTTGAAAGGGATTACTCAAGGGCGCTGCTTTGGAGGAGTTGTCATGATTGGACAGAAAATGTAATGTGCACCCTCTACTGGCAAATGATTGCAATGCTCTGTGTGTCTTGAGCGTTAACAGTGATAACGTGATGATGAGATCACTTTTTATTGAAGCATTATGAAAAGTGGGGTCTAGAGACTCAAGAAAGGAAGTTAATTGGACTTGAAATATGCACATCAGCTTATAGCGATACACTGTGTGTGTGTGTGTGTGTGTGTGTATATATAATATATATATATATATATATACACACACAAGTTTTTTTTAAATAATAATAATTAACATTATATGCTATGGTTCTATACACGGCTAATAATATTTCACTAGTATCCAAAAATAGCAAAATAAAATAAGTATTGCTGCCATATAAACAGCATATTCAGACTATGACTGGTCATACTGTGTTCAGTGTAAGCACTGCATATGAATAATGTTGTTGCAGCATCAAATGGAATTACAAGCACATCCTTCTTCATGCAAGTTTATAGAATTGGTGAGAATAATTTAGAATGCTGTGCGAGTTGAGAAGCCCAAAGTGATTACATTGTGAGCTCATCAATCATTTTCTCATACTGCAACAAAACAATAACCAAGTCTCGATGCATTCAACTGTCACGCCACGTGTATTCATAACATCCCTTTGTATGTGAACAGATGCTTACAATACTGCCAAGAGTTTAAAGATGTAATGCCATCATTTAACAAATGAACCAAAGCCAGTGTATAACATGCCTGATCTACAGTAATGCCATTCTTTATTGGTCCTTCATAATAATGGTATGTAATTCTGCAACATGACCACCTTTCCTAGCAATCAGATCACTGCGTTGCTGTAGGCTACATCAGGATACACCACAGCATTTGGTTTCTGTCGCGCATGAAATGGAACCAGCTGGAAAAAAAAGAATTCCAGTATTACGGTTGCCGTGGAGAGCACAGGAGGGAGAAAAGCAAAAAGCACAAATCTCTAGATTTATTCAAGTATTAAAAAAAATAAAAAAATTAAACATTTTAAGAGATTAGTTTATAAAGTAACGGTGTAGAAGAGCTTCTTGAAGTGCTCTGAACTTGGAAGTGCACTGCATTTCCATTTCAGCACATAAAAATTCATGAGCAGTATAAAGTCGCTTGTTATAATGTGAAATGTTTACCTCTTCATACACTGCACTTGAAAAGCAATCATCGCTAAAACATGAATCTTGTGTAGAATGTGTGAAATTAGACTCTTTTCTCTTCACACGTTCTTCCTTAGACATGTGTTTCAGCATAGCTTCACGCTCAGTGGCTCTCTGGGTGGCATCGTCTTTATTTCGGTTTTGCTCTTGTTTTCCAGGTCGTTGGCGAGTGGAGATTCAGTAGAATCCACTGTGACATATTTGTCACCCTGGATGTCATGATGTGTACGGCGAGCATCCTCAATCTCTGTGCTATTAGTATTGACAGGTAAGAGCACTGCCTGGGCACTTCTCTGAATGAGTCTCGTTCACAACTCGCTGGAACTTCACGTTGACTTTTGAAAGGGTGTTGTGGAAGAAGGGAGGCTGTGCGATCCAGTGATTAAAGAAACGGGCTTGTAACCTACAGGTCCCCAGTTCAAATCCCAGCTCAGCCGCTGACTCGTGTGACCCTGAGCAAGTCACTTAATGTGCTCCGGCTTTGGGGTGAGACGTTGTTGTAAGTGACTCTGCAGCTGATGCATAGCTCACACACCTTAGTCTCGTATCTTGTAAAGCACTTTGTGATGGTGGTCCACTGTGAAAGGCGCTATATAAAAATTCTGCCAGTCTTTTTCTGGTGAAAGCCTGAAGTAACAGCAATTACCAATATTATGTAGAGGGTACACGGTATATGTTCATAGAGCAGTTATTCCACAAATGAGTATTCTGTTGAGGGTTATTTTTTTTATATAACAAGAACAGTGCATGGAAACCAATGTATTACACAGCTGGATTCAGAGAATTACTTTCCTTAGGCCAAGCTCTGCTTGGCAGGGTAGCATGATTTGGAAGAATGTGATTGATCCAGCCGTTCTTCCATTGCATTCCATTAAAGTAATATAGATTCCAAAATGAGTTCTGGTAAAAAAATCAAAATAAAACCCCCCAAAAACTCTTGTTGTATAAATATTAGATACACGAAACAAATGCATCCACCACCACTACCACCACCCCCAACGCAGTATCAAAAAAACCACGAATGAAAGACAAACATTCCCTGAGAGACCACAACAGCATGGGAGGGATTCCGTGGTCATAGAAAACAAAGCCCCAGGGAAGCAGAGAGATGGTAGAATTAATATTTCCTTCTCACCCCCCCCCCCCCCCCCCCCCAGGTATACAGCCGTCGCCATGCCAATGCTGTATAACACACGCTACAGCTCCAAGCGAAGAGTGACAGTCATGATATCTGTGGTCTGGGTGCTGTCCTTTGCAATATCCTGCCCACTTCTGTTTGGTTTGAACAACACAGGTAATTCAGATTTCACTAGCATATACTGCAAGGCACTGTGTAACATGCTTAATGTAATCACTATATAATATTTATATATATAGAGAGAGACTGCTGTTGTCAAAGTAGGGCTGATAAAATAAGCCTGTCTCTCTATGAATATCTTTGTGTTCATTGTTATATATTTGAGTACACAGTTTTATCAGAAAAGGGTTAGGTTTAGTTAGGGTTAGGGTGAGGGTTATATCTTGCAAAACAATTTACACATTGTAACTATGCCTAACAACATTCTAATTATCTATAAATACACTACGTAACTACTATTTAAATACACAGTAATTTGAGACGTTTAATGTAAACTGATAAACATATATTGCTACAATATGGGAAACACAGGACACAGCTAAGAGAAGGAAATGCTGTGTGTTCTTTAACACTTTCAATGTGGTATTAATAGCGTGGGTTCTGTGATTTTACAGTACCGTCTTTGCTCCTAGTACAGAAAACAATGGCATCTTCTCACGGGATGAATGTGTAGTTAATCATACCCTAGTGTTCAGATTCATCCCCAGTAGCTTCAGCTAGAGCAAACCTGCTTTGATAACAGCTGCTTGTCTTGTTTGTTTCAGCCACCCGAGATGACGCCATGTGTGTCATTGCAAACCCTGCTTTTGTAGTGTACTCCTCCATTGTGTCCTTCTATGTCCCTTTCATCATCACACTGCTGGTATATGTCCAGATCTACGTGGTCCTCAGGAAGAGAAGGAAGCGTGTCAACACTAAACGCAGCAGCCGCGGGATGGAGGCTGAAATGCACGTTCCATTGAAGGTGACCAGTGGCCCAAGGGCTTACATTTCCATCCTTCCATCAATAAAATCGATGGGAAACTAAAGAAACTTTGATATGATCAGTCGAACCACACCCGGCTTCTTTAGAGCATTTTACAGTTAATCTCGAGATGCAATCCAGTGCGATTCCCCTGTGCTGTAAAGGGCTCTAAAATAATCTAGCTGGGGTTGATTCCATGGGGCCGGGGGGTTAGGTTGATCAAATCAGCATCTTAATCCGAGAGACAAATTTCAAATGGTGTTAAAAACAATGTAAAAGCATGCAGCAAAGTTTGTATGCTCTTGATGTATTACAAAACGCACACGCAATATACAGATGTATACCACTACATATGTGCAAATGAATGGACTTTGGATGGTCTCGACTGTGCCGTATATCTCTATGGCAAGCAATTACAACTGAAGAGCAGCTCCTGAAAGCATCTTTACACAACCTAAGACCATTTAAAAGATTCCTACTTCTTGGAAAAAAAATCATAATTGATTTTCATTCTCACAAACACAGTTTTTAGTTCCTTTGATCCAGGTAATAGTTTTAACTCAGTATTTATGACAACATTTCTATCTTTTCTCCATAGGACAAATGCACACATCCCGAGGACGTGAAGCTCTGCACAGTTATCGTAAAGTCAAACGGCAGTTTCCCCGTCAATAAAAATAAAGTAGTAAGCGAAAGGATCTGTTTATTTGTACAGCATGCTGATCTCTGCAATAACAGTTCAGTTTCAGTGCTGCCGCATGATTGGCTGAGACACGTGCAGAATGATATCACGGCTGTTCCAAAGCATGCTCACTTTTTTATATTTCACAGCAATGGCAAATTAAAAGGTTAAAAACATTTGAGTAAAATAAGCCACTCAGGGCTGAATCTCCTCTGTGTTGATGTTTCCCTCAGTATTTTTGCATTTCCCACTAAGAACCACAGTGTATCTGCATTTAATGCATGCCTAGCTTTACTGCATGCCTTTGCTGTACCTTTCTTTACCTGGCTTTGTTTGGTATTACTGATCCTCATTCAGGAAGCGGCGCACCATCCAGAAGAAATGGAAATGGATCCAATGACAAGCAGCAGCTCTCCAGAGAAGAAAAAGCACAAGCTGGCACCTGTTAACCGCCATCTCACCGTGCCCGCTACAGCGAGTCAGTGCATGATGAGCCCTGCCCTGCCCTCGTCCATCGAGAGCCCCGTCAAGGCTGAGAAGAACGGGCACTCGAAAGACATCATCCTCCCCAAAGCTCCCAAAGCCTTTGAGATCAAAGCCATGCCCAATGGCAAAACAAAGACGTCCCTTACAATGCTGAGTAAGAGGAAAATCTCACAACAGAAAGAGAAAAAAGCAACCCAAATGTTAGCCATTGTACTGGGTAAGAAAACATATCTCTCTCTCTCTCTCTCTCTCTCTCTCTCATCAATCCATTCATACTAACAATAGTAAGTCTTTTATGCAGTACTGTATAACTCAGAAGTCAAAATACTTTGTGTTACTGCATTAGATACTTGAAGCTGCTCAGCAGTCTAAAACTAAGTAGTCTCTATTATTAACACTAATTATTTATTGTGTCTGTTTTAGGTGTTTTTATTATATGCTGGCTGCCATTTTTCATCACCCATATTCTCAACACCCACTGCACAAAATGCAGGGTTCCCCCAGAGATGTACAATGCCTTCACCTGGCTGGGCTACGTGAACAGCGCTGTGAATCCTATTATATACACCACCTTCAACATTGAATTCAGGAAGGCTTTCATCAAAATACTCCACTGCTAAGAAAAGACAGCATAGCCGGGACTGATGTGCAAACAACGACGACGACAGTGACAGCCTTCTTCCGTTCACACATCTGTGTTTCCATTGTTGTTGAGAAGAATAATCTTAAAAGAACTTTTACACAGGAAGGGTTTGTTGGAAAGGTGCGGGACACACCGCTTCTTTACATGATGGAAAGAACGTGTCAAGAAGTGGGAATCCCCCCCTGTTCTTAGCTTGTTGCAGCCCAGCCTGAAGATCCAGTGCTTACTCAAACAGTCATATCAATGTTGCTGTAAGTGGCCGCTGGGTTGGGATTCATGGATGCCAGACGTCGCAAGTCAGCAGGGAAATACAAGGACAAGCGCGGGGTGTGTTTCAGAACTCTTACACCTCTTTTAAAAAGGGGACCCCGCAAAGATGCCGTTATGGTTATTTTCCTCAGTATTACACTACATGTTTGTGTTTTACAGGAAAGAGACTTACCAACCTGATTTCTAGGAAACACAATGTATTAAGTATGTCTTCGCTCTTTGAGCGACCCCACAGAAAGGTCTAAAGCAATGCTAAACAATGCCTGTATCAGCTTTCCTGATGGAAAAGCACCAGGTTCTTTTCTAATTTCTTGTACAGCAATCAGACACGTTCCTCAAAGCAAACAACTGCAAACATGTAAATAAAGTACAAAGTAATATAAGACCATGAAAAAATTGAAAAGCACACATCGCGTTGTTCGCATGCAGAGAATGTGTTTTCACCGTTCTGTCGATGTGTTTTTGTATTAAAAGTATACCTGGAGGGGACAGCACAGCTCTGTGACAAGCTCATAAATGAATTCATTCTGTTTTCAAGATGACGAGAAGATTTAGTCTGGGGGAAGGATCTTGCCATGATCCTTTCAGTTTCTCTGTTACAGTGACACAGTATCTATTTTTTTTTTTTTTGTGGTTACTTGCATTTGTGTCCGTCACATAAAACATCTGTATTGCTTATGCTCCATTATAGAGAATATTGAAGAAAATAAAAACCAAGACAAAAATCCTGTGAGTCGAGTCTGAGGGAGGTGGCGTTCTTTCTACGTTAGGCTCAAACGCTGGAAGGAGGGAGATGCTGAGCATGAATGCCAGGATTCACAGGCTTTAAACGCAGACGTGCCAGTCGCAGTCTGTATTTCAATATCTTAATCAGATTGTCTGTCACATCGCATCACACTTGCTATACAGTATAGGGTTAGGTAGGCAAGTTGAAAATCTGCCCTCTGTGCATTTCAGATATGTGCCTTCCATATCTACTTGAGTACTGCTGAATTCTTGCTTACCAGAATAGACACTTGTGCTGCCTTAGCCCTGCACCACAAAACTCTCAAAGAATGTAGCAAACAAACACAGAGGATTTATACTTCAGTGTAAAATGGAACATGATTGCGGAACACGCTGCATTTAACAATCAAGGCGGCAGAACGAATCTTGTAGTCTTACCTAAGATTGTGTTTGGTTGAGGACTGAGAGGAAACATGATCTCTGATTGTATTTTACATTTTATTGTATTGTTGATCAATGCTCTCTGACTCACATGAAGCCGACAGGCACTCAAAGAGGGAACATGCTGTGTCTAACAAGGCTCATCACCCTCTCCAGGGTCAGTGTGTACCAGCTGAATCAGTTACAACGTTCCTCAGTAAAAAGGAGGATATGCTTGTGCGGGTTTCCAGTTGTTTTGGGAATTTTAAGATCGGATGGCACCCACAGCACTACGCATACATACAGTACGTTTACACAGCTATCTACTGGTCTGTACAAAAAGGATTAAAAAGGATTAGATTTAATCCCCAGCAAATTTAACAGTGTGAGTGAGCGATCAGTTTCTGTGGTAGCATTTTTTTTTTTTTTTTTTTTTTTTTTTTATTGTGCTCTGGACAGAATGTTTGTGAAGAGATCACAAGTGCTCTGTGTCCTAGGAGACTCGTTATTAAAAGAGCTGGGCTCATGTATTTTGCCCCTTGAATGTATTCTTAGCTAATATGTCCTAGAAAAAAGCCCAAACATTTGCAGTTTCCATGCCTCCAGTGCACACCCAATGGCTGAACCACAGTTGTTTATTGGCACAGAATTCTTAAAAACAGTTACAGTCAGCGAAAGTTTAACACGGTTTAGTCCACCAACAGTTCCCTAACTTCCCTTGTATCAAAGCCAGATTCAAAATCAAAAACAGTTCCCAGCTGCAACACTGACCCACAGTTAAATGCCAAATATCACTGGAATACTAGAAGTGTGATTCTCATGCACCACCATAAGGGATACAATACAACGACTGAAAGGGTTAAATAAAACAGACACTGCAATTATATATCACTGACACAGCAGAGAAAAAGGATTGCTGTACATCCCATTTATTTTAACTTGCATTCTTCTCAAATTGAAAGCTCAGATTCGTATCAAATCAATTAATTTAGCCCACAAGGTTTTTAACTCATACTCTTACAGATTGTGCCAATTTCACAGATAAGAAGCCCCATCTAGGGAGAAACTCAAGTCGTGAAGAAAGCGAACTTCAGAACTTGTACATTGCTTAAACAGAACAGTCTTCCCCATAGCAGGATATACAAAATGCAGCTAAATAAACCGTTTAGCAAAATTGTCTGGGGTAAGGGTGTCCAATCACAAGCCAGGAGGGCCATTCCACTCCAGGTTTAACAGGTGCAATAATATCAACTACTTCAGGGTCTGGATGGGGTTTTAATTGATTAAACTAAACATTTTAGAACAGGAACAAAGACCTACAGTGGAAGGGACATCTTTGGCCACCCCTGTCATCACACTTTGGTAAACCCATACTGGTCACACGTGCAAGAGACTTCCTAGGTTGGGCCCTTGTCTCCAGGGTGCAGTGGGTTGGAATGACCTGCT
>NC_054569.1:3910991-3988491 GCF_017654505.1 Polyodon spathula | reverse complement strand
ACTGGACAGGTTGTCTGAAATAATAAACAAACACATATTCATAATGCTCATTTGATTTGAAATGATAAAATTGTGACATTGTTTAGTTTCAAACACAGCGGTGGAGTTTAGGATTAAAGTGAAATAGCATGAATGTGTTCTCTGTACGCATTACATTCTGTAAAAACATCAGTCCGGACAGTACGCCTATGCACAGTACACAGTACAGTAGTAAAATCAAACGCCTAGCGCACGTTCTGTTTACTTTAGGCTACCGGCAACACAAAATAAATAATGCTGCTGCAAACTGAACACTACCATACAATATAACAACAAAAGATTATTTAAAATTAAAACATGATTTTAGCTCATTTTCTGTTTTATTTTTATTGTAACGTACTTAGTCCACAATGAACACACAATAGATGGTGGGGCCGCATTGAGAGGGTACGATACTATACAGGCCCCTACCTGCAGCAGACAGTTTGCAGTTTCTCATGTCGGGCACTAGAGAGATTGGCTTGTTCCCTTTTCCACACTAGAAGCATGCTTGTCTTTGCGCTGTTGCTGAGTGCACAGTTCTCCACCAGGCCACGTTTCAGAACAATTAAACTGGTAGATAAACCTCACCCTTTACTTGACAGCTGGATAGGAACCAGCAGTGCTTCCTAATTCGCCATTGTCAACTCACAGCTGCTGCTCGTTGTTCTAGCTCTTCTGCTCATCTTAAAATGACAGGGCTCTGATTGTTACGTGCCGTCTAATTCAGATTGAAATGCACCATTTCTGCAGAGCATCTCATTCTGTTCTGCTTGATTCCGCTGATGAATATGTAATCCTGGAACACAGAGAAGCTTGTTCTTCATAAGAGATTACCAAGAAACAGGTTTCTTGGTAGCACTTTGTTTTAGAGATCTGTTTTAAACAATCAATAATACACATAATTGTGTTATAAACATCATTAGACATAATAATAATAATAATAATAATAATAATAATAATAATAATAATAATAATAATAATAGATTAATCTAAGTGATAGGTGCTGTAAGCAGGGAGGTGCCACCCTTCTCTTGCTGATAAATACCACCACATCCAGCTATTAATCAGTATGCAGAAGATGGCCCGTTTGTCAGCTTGCCTTAGACTTACTGTATAATTGTAAAGGCAACAATACTGGGTGTTCACTGATTATAGCAGGATGCAAGCTATCAGAGTGGTGCGGTAGAGCAGTCTGATCCTGTGACACAGTTCAATCAAATCACGCTTCCTAAGCCCAGTTTGTAAGTGGCTGTATGCAAACCAGTTCACGATTTAACCCCACACACCTGCAGTGAACCTCTACTGCACTGACAGAGATAAAGTCTCTTCTTTATCACACCATCAGCAGGTACTTCTGTGATTAAGACATGCGACTCGTTTTGCAATTTCATTAAGAAAACAAAATCCCTGAGGATGAGTTCAGAAATGGAAGGGATTCTATCACTAACCATGAGTGTAATGAATGCATAGCAACTAAATCACAAAGTATGTGAGACCAATCTTCAATGCCTTCAGTTTGAGATCTTCAGATGCTGTCATTCGAAGCAGCCACCTTTGTTTTCTAACCAAAGTTGACACTTGTCAACTTGTCAGAGTATTTGGTGGATTGTCAAATTTTGTTTGTCACAAAGTGTTACGCAGGCCAGAGAATTATCGCTTGCCTGGCTTGCAATATTTGATGGCAGAAAAACTGTTAAAGTTGACTGATGTTTCAAAGAAAGTAACAATTCTGCATCCTAATGGAGTTGGCAGCATCCTACGTCTTACGAAGCTGGCATTTCTTAAGAGGTTTGTCAATGTGATAAAATGTACTGAGGCCGCAATTCCACCAGCAATCCCTGGTGTCAGTAGCATAATACAAGTCTGTATAACAATACCAAATGGCCATTGGTGAAAGATGCATCCCCTGTAGTCCTGTTGTGGCAACCAATTCTGCACTAACAGTACCTTTAATTTTTGGTTTACATACAGCAGCAAATTTGAGCTTGATGACATTTCTTTCTATGACCATTATAATGCATTCCCCCCACTTATATGTAATCAATTAATATTGACCTTTGCTTGGCTATTTATTTACATTATTGACTCTGACCTTAAAATCCTTTTGAGTTGTCACTACTATCTGGGTCAATTAAATTTCTCTATCAACTAACCCTACCATGTAAAACACTGTGATTACTGGAGTCCTCTCTGGACCTAGGTAACCCTGTCACACAGAAATAAATCAACCTGCTGGGTAAATTACTTCAAAATGAAATGTGACCAACTAAAGATGCTGTAACAGTGTAGTCCACTCTGCAGCTTAAAAAGAGGGTCAACTCTAAATCAGAACTCAAGCGAAAGTTTCTCTCAATGCAGCGATGACAAAGTCTGTTTAAGCAGTTCAACAAACAGTACCAATTAGAATAGATTAACAATCAAAGCAGGTCAAAGTTGGCACCTAATTATCATATGAATGTAATCAGAACCTGAAACATAGATTCCACAGCAGCTTATTAAAGCTAATGAGTGCCATAGGGACCATTAAATGCTGCTGCCGTTCCCTGAAGACCTAGGTTTGAAGAAAGACCCGAGGAGTGGAATCGACAATGAAGAAGATGCTTTACTCTGGAAGGGACTGATATTGACCTTCTGTATGATGAAGAAGGAGCACTGCAGATTAGAAAAGAAAAAAAGAAATAACCCATAGCTTATCCAGGCTGACCCACCGATCAGAAATAATTGCAGAGCTTTGACACCTCTATTCATCCCAGAGGAGCTGCTCAGTGTAGATACTTAATAACGGGATTCTATATACGCCTTCATTTGCAGCCAAGAACACTGGCTTCAGCAGATATATAGTCCTGGAACAAGATGAGATTGAGTCATCTTGCAGAATAACGAGACCATTGGAACAGCAGTGTGTTAAAGTGCTTTGAAGAAACTCCAGCAGGACACATCATTACCGCCAAGAGCAACACAAAGCATTTCTAACAAGTGTTAGACAGGGCTTCCGATAGGGCAGCACACTGGTTCTGAGGCTGCACCAGAAGCTGCAGTGTTGTTAAGTGTTACTGGGGATAGCCTTGCACCTCCATTCCCGGAAAGGTCGCGACCCTTGTGGGACCATTGCTCTTGGTGCAGTGCGACCACCGGGCACCATTCGATTGGGAGGAAAATGAAACAAACTAAAATCTCAATCAATGTAACAACCAAGCCCCTGCTCAGAACAGCGTCTCTGTTTGTGAAAATGCAGAAGCCACAGTCCAGACGGACAGCACTGCTGTGGGTGAGCACTTTGTTGGCTTGAACACAGTGTACAGAGTGAAGCACAGCTGAATGACTGCAGCTGGATGGAGCAGGGCTACAGGGTGCTGGAGGCAGTACAACACAACACAAGGACACTTGAAAGATCTGCAGTGAGGGCTCTGTTTAAACTTGAGGCACAAATGAAATATTTATGTCGGAAAGATGTTGCTAGGCAAGCATAATGCAGAACAAACAAACCTTAACCTTTTACATAAATCTGTGCCTAGAGATGATTAAACTGAGTCTTTGTTCGTTAAACGGCAACACATTTAAAGCCAAGCTTGGAACTGAGTTTATTTTTTTATTTTTTTCTGAGGGATCAGATGTCATGTTTTGAAATTAATAATCTTTGTTAAAATGATTTGGGCGTTCAGTCCTCTCTAATTAAAAAGGATTAAAAAAAAAAACTACTGATTCTGCAAAACCAAACGGCTTCTATTCATTGACTTTTAAACTTACCGTACAAAGCATGTTTTAAAACAGAGGTGTTAATTCATCATCTTCTTCTTAATAGTGTAATTAATTAACCATTTAGCAGATGCTTTTATCCAAAGCAAATGGTAAATGGCGATGCATAGTTTACCAGGGGCTGAACTGTGCATCACAACTGCTGCTCCAGAGTCACTTACAATAGGACCTTGGTTTTACTTTTCTCAAGTCAACGCACTGAAAATACATTTCTTTCAAAACTGCACATCTGGTACCAATATAGTGAATAGATGTGCACTGCAGGGGAGATGCATTGAATTATTTTGTTAGCTACAATCACTTGAATCTAATTTATACAAAACCAAAATGAACAACTCAGAAATAACCTTGGCTGGGAATAATAGAATGCAAATCTCTCACCAAATGTTAATCACATTGCCGTGTTAATCATTGCTATCTGATAGCAGCCCCATGGCAGTTTCTCTTCTATATACGAAGCCGAGGTTGCTGTACAGAGTGCCAGCTGGCTTATTTGCTCAGTGCACAGTGGGTCAGTGGCTGAGCTGGGATTTGAACCGGGGACCTCCTAGTTATAAGGATGTTTCTTTAAACGCTGGACCACACAGCATCCTAATAATTGTATTAGTGTATATGACCCCTAAGGGCAGCTCCACTTAACAGCTATATCAAGGTATAATGGAATTTGACAAGTAAGCATAATGAACCACACGCATATTATAAGATTAATATAAACATCTGATTAACATGCTTTTTGGATACCGCACTATACACATTAAAAAAGCTGAACCCGTTGTAATTTATTTCACACCCATTAAATACTGTCTCTTTATAACAATCCACTTTCATTGTATTATTAATAGTACACATGGCTGCTTTATAATGAATTTCCTAAAAGATTGTCAATCACATCACGAAATGGATTGCTGTATGTGGACCCTGAAGGTCATAATGCATTCGACTAAACATACAATAGCTGAGGAGATTATATTTGAATGCTCATTGTCACAGACTGCAGGAGTGGGGGGCGTCAGACCAGAACAGGAACCAGAATATAAACAGAGAGATAGGTGCAGTTTGGTGGAGCTGAGCGAATGGTTTCGCTCAGCATTCAATGAGTGAACAGAACAGTAAATAAAAAGCTTGCAACAAACAAAGAACACGACACATTCGCCAGAACAAAAGAGACAATCACGGTGAGCTGATGCTTTAACTTTACGTTATTATTAACTTTATTACCTCCGTCTCCAATCCCGTTCTCTACTCGCCGAACACACAAGCTCGAGTGGGCGAAGACGTGCAGCTTTTACGCAGCTGTACCGAGACTCGACTGCCAATCAATCATTCAATTGGAGTCGCGGTACAACTGCACGTGAATTAATAAAGTGCAACTCCCCGTGCTCACGTATTATTACGTTTTACTTGCACGTGAAGTGCTGTGCAATCCTCGTGCCTAAATACAAAATATACATTTTAAACACTCGTGTTACACAGCCCCGTTTATATCCCGTGTACCAATGACTATACACCAACATTAACACACAACATATAACACAAAACACACACAGGGGCGGGCACTTTGCTACAGTCATACGCATTTAATGAACAGAACCATGCATTTTATATGAAGTCCGCTCCAGTGCATTTCGGTGTGATTGCACATTGTAATACTGCTGTTATATTCAGAGTGGAAAATATATATATATATATATATATATATATATATATATATATATATATATATATATATATATATATATATATATATATATATATATAACTGCAGAGCAATTATATCTGACAGTTTGAGGTAGATGTGAATTGGAATTCAGAGCTTCAGGTAATATCTGGGAGAAAGTCAAAACTCCCAATTCCAATATTAAAGTTCCCATCAAGTGAACTGTCAACAGGAAAATACACAGGGCAATGAGTTGTCTGTTGGTGTAAGAATCTGCCTGGTTTAAATGGCTGTGTTTATTGAGATAATAGGCATGCCAGGTGCTTGGCTTTTCATTCTTCCCTCTGGCATGCTAGTGGGGACCAGCGCAGTTCCACAGGAAGAGCGAGCATGCAGCTTGCAGATGTGATTGGACACTGCTGCCATTAATCTTGATCGATCGTTCCCAGGCTTTATTCTCCCTTACTGCTGCCCTCCCCTGTCCCTTCTAGACAAAACAGTACTATTGCTAAGATATTATGGTCCAAATGTCAAGCCAGCACAAGTCCATGCACACTGCAGAATATATATATATATATATATATATATATATATATATATATATATATATATATATATATATATATATATATATCAAAGCAGCTATTCTATTGCATTGATCATCGAAGGCAGTGCCCTCGGTCACATTGTGAGTGCCATTCCCCATTCCATTCCTGTTCTTTTTGTATCATCACCTTTTCTCTCTGTGCTGTGAGAATCCCTGAAGATCAAAGAGAAGGAAAACAGAAAGGACGAGCAACAGTGTTTAAAATGTGCTCTTTCTCAGTTTGACCGATTGAGGGTGGTCGCTGCCACTCACATATTAATTTTTTGTTTTTATTTTCCACCACAGGTCCATGGAGCATCTTAATGAAAAAGGACAGTTCATTTTGAAGTTCAATAAAGCCCACTATAGATTGCTTTTGGAAGTGTTAAATAGTCATTAAATGCTTCTGGCATCCATTCTGGTTGAAACAACTGTAGGTGACTCTCCGTGTCACCAATTTCTCGGCATTTCATATCTCAGAAACAGATTTCTTTTGTGTATTTGCTCCGTTTCATTTATTTCTGACGGATGTTTGACAGGCTTAAGGTTGAAGCACGATTAACTATTGTGCTCATAAATGACAGAAGTAATAAAAACAACACCTTATTTGTGAGATTGAAATTATTTAATGAGGAAAACAAATGAAAAGGAATGAGAAAAGGCCTCCATATACACAAGCCTCAAGAGCATGTGGAAATGCTGACCTTGGAAATAATAATGCTAGTAATAGCAATTACAAAAGACACAGACAGCTGCGGACGCTTTTCATGTGAATTAGACATGCTGCTGCGATGAGGAGAGTGGAAGAGCAGCGTTCTGTGCCGAGGGCAGTCATGCTCTTGCTGTGCTCAGAAAATGCAAGGCTTTTCATGTAATAGTTAGCTATGTGTTTAAGTGCAATACCAGGTTTATAAAGCTACAGCATCAAGTTTGACTTTACTTTTTATAGACAATTTTTTTTGTTTGTTTTTTGTTTGATATAGTCCATCCGCATACATTAGTGTACATGAGTACATCCATTTATGTTTTCAAGTGTAGTTTATAATTTGTTCTGATATTGTCATAGTTGTGTTATGATAATGCAAAAAAAAAAACCCAAAACATAAAAATATTTTTCTCCTGTAGCATTAGAAGAGTCAGGGGATATGGAACTATAGCAGGTGTTCAGAATTCTGCCATTCCTTTAACCTTGTTTTGAAGGATCAAGAAGACACGCTCTGCAAAGCCTGGGGTGGTCCATGAATCTTTAACCCTGGTTTAGGATTCATTTCTTTAAAAGCACATACCGAGACGCTGTTGCTTTTAAAAAGCCTGGAAACCCCTGAGTGCTTTTGCTTTAAACTGTGGTTTAGAAAGTTCACAAGGCAAGCACCCGGTGTTCAAAAAACGAGGTCAACATAAAGATAGCAAAGGCTCGGCAGCTTGTGTTCTCACCCACCCCAGAGTTCTCCTAAAGAGAAGAAAACGTCACACATGTTAAAATAACCTTGAAAGTTTTTGCTAAACTACTGAAGAAAATGTTATTCACGTGGCTTGGGGACGTGCTGTTAAAAATCTGCTGTTATACGACTCTGTGGATTTGGACCAGTCTAAACAGAGCCTTAGACTTGTGACCTCGTGCAAAAAGATGAAATAGGTTTGGGGATGTGCACGTGTGCATGTGTTCACTGACCTTCCTTTAACATAACTGCGGGGGTGGGGGGGTGGGGTAGTTCAGGTAACTTAACGCTTGTTCGGTTTTCATTGTAATAGCAAGTCAGAGGGGTTTTTTTTGAAGCTCAGAAAAGGCACATTTGAGACCTGATATTGCATTGAAATAGCCAGTGTTGTACAGGCACGCGTTTTCAATTCTGAGTTTTAACTTACCTGAAAAAGTGTTTTGGCATTGCTGGTTTTCCCTGATCGGAGAGCCCCAGTTCAGGATGACATGAGGAATCCTTTTGTACATTCCTGATTTCACAAGCGGATATGAAATTCCTTACATCGAAGGGCTTCCCTCACCCCTCTGATTTTTATCAGGATGCACCTTGCTGCTACCTGGCCAGAAAGAGTAAAGACTCTAATTCCAGAACTGGAGTGTTACCAAGCTTCCAGATTGATCAGAATTGCCCCAAGCAGTTCATCATTCCAGAACATGACAGAAAGTTATTTCAAGTGATCTGCAAAGACAGATACCAGCACGGCAAGGTCCAGTACATCTAACAGGCACTGTTATAACTTATATAGAGACACGATACTGGCTCTTTAAATAACACATTGGTTTGCTTTGTATTTATGTCTCTATATTTCAATCCATGGGGAAAATAAGGAATGTGATCAACAAAAAGATAAACCGCCATATGATATAACCATTAAAACACATCATGCTGTTGAATGGTTTTACATCAATCACAAGATCACCACACTCGTCACCCCCTTAGTTCAAATGTAATTATACTCAACATCAGAACGTGTTTTTATCTTTGTAGGTAAACAATGGACAATTAAGTGCTAAGTGTAAACACATTTACTACAACCAGCCCAAGCCAAATCATACTGTTCAAGTCCCATTGTAAGCACAATGTTAATATTAATGACGTGCTCGTTTGTCTGTGCTGAATAAGATATATAATTACACATTCCCAATCAGCACCTCATCTTCAGTAATTAGATCAGCATGTTCTTAATACAGGATAATTAGTAACTTTGATTTCTGTTTATCATTGAACTTGCATCAATGTATTATCTGCTTCCTAACTGGAACAGTTTGAAGTGAATTCATAGCTTTCCCTTTTACATATTCATGTGCATCACTTTATTATACAGCTAGATTATCTTTGCTGAGATAAACGAAGCATTAAAGATGAACAAAGCATCTATACATTGCACCAATATACCGAATAGCCACAAATATTGTATAGCCACAAATTGTATTTGCTGGTAATTAAGGACCATATTCATCAATCATATTTGTCTTTTAAAAATTAAAATGTGGCTAATCAAAACACAATAGAATTTGTTATCAAAAGGGCATGCAAGTGTTAAAATTGTAGTCAAACATGGAATTAACTCATTTGTTTCCTACCTCTTTCCTCATACATTTCTGCACATGCCTTATCATTCTCCATTCTAAGTCTGGGGGCAAGCGGAGTTCCATATCAACTCTACTTCTGCCAGTATCACCACCAGCAAACTGGTTTAACATTACCAACACCTGTTGTTTCATATGACTACCAATGCATGCTCACTCTATAGGTCAGGTTTGGTTAAATCGTATTAGCTCTATGCTGTAAGTATAAAATAACATGTGAAACATTAACAAACTAAGCGAACGTAACTCAAGCAAACTTTCTTTTTACCAAAGTAGCACTAATCTTGGATGACCTAACAGTGCAAAGTGTAAACCAGGTTCTGACTTCAAATGAGGGGAAAAAAAAACAACACACACATGCCACCATGTTTTCCCCTGTATGAATTCAAGGTTTGCTCACAATACACACTGTGTAGGTAACGCTTTCTGTTCTTGAGATGAAGGTTAAAAGCTCTATAGCTATTGGTGGAGGAGACCAGCCTGCAGCTAAGATGATCACTTGCAGTGTACATCGACGTCGCTTCGCACCCATCCTCCAACGGGCATTGTGTGTTCAATAATGTAGTCCCTTGTATTCCTAACAAGAATTGACTGTGGTTTGTTTGTTTTCTCTTAATACTGAGTGGTGCACTGCATTTGATTTATGGTCTGGTACGCTGTAGGGCTTTTTACTTTTTCATTTGAATTCCTCCACCATGCATCAGTTCCACTGGAACGTTCAGTCAGTAAAATTTCGACATCTTGTTAAGTTAGTAAATGAAAAAGACCCTTGCGTTTAACTCAGTGTCCTTTCCACTTTCTGTGCCATTAATCAAAAAACGTCTTCCTTTCTTCGGAATACCAAGAGTCGCTGTTTGATGAGAAAGGTCCATGTTAGGTTCTTTACACTGCAGCTATGACCAAATGTTTGCGTCACCAATTTTAGGATTGTGACATAATTAAGAAAAAAAAAAAAATGAAAACAATTAAAATATTTTATTTAACATCATATAATCAAAGAAACTACAAAATCATACTACAAAAGTCTGCCAGAAGTTATAAAAGTAGTAGATTTTGAAATGCCATATTTAAAAAAACAAACAAACAAACAAAAAACAACAGTTTTTCGTTAAGTAAATGGAAAACTACAAAGTGCTGTGTAATTCAGTATGTTAACGTAACATTATTCAGCAGGCTTCATTTGAATTTAGGAAGCACAATGTGTTAATTGTATAGGGCAATGCAAAACGCCTGGCCAGAGCTGTACATGCAAACTGCATTGCTAATCTGCCATGAGATTTTACCGTCTGGGTTGAAAGTTGGTGGATGTAGGAGACAGTTCTCCGAAGAGACAGCACACAATAGTTAGAAATTTCAATTAAGGTGAAAACGTCTCATTCAATTACACTAGTTCCTTGACAAACATAAATATGACCCCCCGTAGGCTCAAAAAAGATTTTCAATTCGGTTTCATTGCAGCACATTGTGCTGAGCCAGCCATAATCTCACATGTGTCCCCCAAACATTCCAATGACCCCAAAATGAATCTGCACTGACCCCAGGCTCCAATAGCGTTCTTTCTTTGTTGAGACATGCAGGACTTATCAGAATTATTGATCAGACCTGAGAGCTCACGTCAATAGTGTTCTCTGCGAGATGTTTTTCTGCACCATTGCTAACTCTATTGATTCTGAATTACTTGGCTCATCATCAGACAAAACGCATTTAATGTGCCCGGATTGCTGTTTATAATTAAAGAATGACACGGTCAACGCTAAAGCAACCTTTTTGTTCTCTAAAGACGGATAGAGGCTGCCGAATGATTTCTAGATGCAATCGATAGTGTTGCTATGCCAAAATAAATGTTTTCCTTGTGGGCTGCACAGTGTCGAAGAAGGGAGTGTAACTGCGCCTTGCTTAATGATATCCTTAAAATACTTTTCCATGCACACAAGTTTATAGAATAACAGTGCTTGTGCATTGCTCGATTAGATTAGGAGACAATATACTAGTTTATAGAATAACAGTGCTTGCGCTTTGCTCGATTAGATTAGGAGACGATTTGTTTGACCTATGTTGTTTCTCTTTTAGAATCACTTCAGGATGATGTGAATCTTGCAGTCCAGTTCTATCATAGCTGGCTGTTTTTACTGCATGAGACACAAGATCATCAACAAAGTGTTGCAGGTTCTTTAACAGATCGATGGCCAAAGATTTCTTCACTACTGGTTAACCCAATCGTGTGTCATACTGGACAAGAAAAGGGGCAATTATATCAGCATTCAACATGCCCAACCACTGCTCAGTGTTAGATAACAATGCAACTGTGGACTATTGAGAGAAATCACTTAATCTCACACAATGCACTTAATCCTCGCTACAGCATAACTCGTTGAAAAGGAGAGGCAATGCAAGCTAAAGCAAAATCCACAGCGCCAATGTTAAGGACCGCTCCATTCCAAATAAGAGAGCTGTTTCAGTACGACTATGTCCACATCATTTCAAGCCTTGTGAAACATTTCGTTCTGTCAGCCTTTAGAGAACATTGCTCAGCTTCTCTGCTCTGTGTTTCAGAGTCAAGCTCCCAATTATTAAGAGAGCTTTCCTAACACTGCAAAATGAGATTGTTGTAAAAGGCAACTCTAATACGACATGCTTTCTTAGTGTCATCAGCTTGAGATTCCAACTCATATAAAAAAATATAGATTTTTAAACCAATGAAATGTTATATCTGGAGCCTGAGACGTAAACTGGAATAATAAAAATAATAATAATAATAATAATAATAATAATAATAATAATAATAATAATAATAATAATAATAATTGAGCTTGGATCTCTTCGCTAAACAATAGTGGCTTTCCATTCTAATGAAATATACACCACTTTAGAGGGCTAATCAACATTTTGAATACTTTCTTTACACGTAGTCTGGGACAAACTGAAATATTGTATTGCTGATGAGAGCCTGACCTCTACTTATTTCTGCATTTACATTTAAAGGAATGAGCTTGGTTCTAATTACACAGGCCCCATTGTGCTTCTAACTAGGCCACAAATTCAGTTTCAGCCTCATTCTGTTTATGGGTAATAATACTGATTAGCAATCAGCCATTAAGTATTAAATATGATAATCAAGTAAGGGAACATCACATTACCTCAGTATTCCCATTCATCCTCTATTGTTTCATAATTCTTTGATCTCTACAATGACCTGTGTGATGAATGTTTAATTGGGATATGCTTGCTTTCCAAAATAGGTGCCTGTGTCTCAGAACAAAATGGAAACTTTAAAGCAGGATGAGAAATCTTTTCTGGCTTCGTGTTTATCTTTGCTATTTCCATGGGTGATAGTAATCAGTACATACATAATATTTCTTTGGACTGACACTTTGGTGCTTGCATTGTTTCTGTTATTATTTTTGGAGACAGCGTGGTTTATCTCAAGTTTCCTATATAAAGAGACCCCTTGTGTGGACTTTAATCGTTTATTTTACTTGTGTGTCAGGTTCTACTTCTTACAGATGACCTTCTGTTGCAGGCGAATCCGGAAATAGCTTTCTGTTATATCTGACTCCGAGGCAAGATTAAAAGTGCTTATCAGAGTAATTACAATAAAGGTTATTAGATTCTAGCATCCTGTGGGGGCTAGAAATGAGAGGAGCCTCAGAATGAAAATGAAACTTCACTTTCCTGTGTGCTGTTCCACAGGCGCTCCCTGGGTATACCAACTTCAGCTCTCTGACACGTCACTAATGGGAAGCAGAGTAAGCAAAAGTAGAGCAACTTCTTCTGCTCAGCAAAACCTTTCATTCTTCTCACGGTGTTAACTGATCTAGAGAGGTGGTTAAATATGAGGAACAGACCAAGTTTCACGTCTTGCAGTAAATACAGTCTGAGGAACATTGCAAGCACATCTTCTTTTTTTGGTCATGGGGGGGTGCTGTTTTGATGGCAACAGTAGTTTTTGGTGTTGCTTTGCCTTGGTAAAGCATGGAAATACTGTGATGTGATTGTCAGGCCCAGATTAGTTCTTGTTATCCACACCCAGGAGGGTCTCACTTCTTCAAGAAATGCTTGAGGATTTTCCTTTTCATTCTCATATGAATCTGATGTATGTCTCAATGCTTTCTCCTAAAACCGCTGTCAGTGTCTTTGCATAGTGCTTACACAGTAAATGCATGTGCACTTATACATAATTACAGTGTTAGTATGCACAGTCACTTCATGTGTAAATCATGATGTATGTAAGCACGTATCAGAAAAGGGTTTTATTTTTTAATGTACATGTCAAGTGCATTGAATAAGCAGGGACTGTTTCACTGTAAATGTATATTCATTATTAATGAAAATGTGATTATAGTCCCTGAACGTCGTGAAGCGTCCTGAAACAAATGATAATACCTTGGTCAGTATCTAATGGAAAATAGCTTGATAACAATTGAGGGTAATCTTTGTATACTCTTACACAGGTGGCCTGGGACTCATTGGAAAACATCGTCCGGGGCAATCAATTATATATATATTTATATATATATATATATATATAGAGAGAGAGAGAGAGAGAGAGAGAGAGAGAGAGAGAGAGAGAGAGAGAGAGAGAGAGAGAGAGAGACTGGTGCAGGTGAAGACCTTGTGTTTATTTTTTACAGCAACACTCTTTTTATGTTTAAACAGATATAAACGCTTTCTACGAATTAAACTGGTATAACAAACGTCAAAGCATATAAAATGCAAAGCTCTTTACACCATAGACTTGTATCAGTTTATTTTGACTTGAAGCGTAATCTGCATACAGTTAATATAATTTAAAAAATTCATTAGAAAAATCTGCCGTCAGAGAGATCATGCTTACCTGTTACTAGTTGTTTCTAGTTTCTTTGGCAGTTTTCACTGTTTTTTTTTTTTAATTGATGTTGTGAGCATAGCACTATGCTGTGTTGTACATTTGCTTTTAGACTGACGCAAAACCTGCAATGTTGTGATCTGTCAGGGTTCTTTCACAGTCTGTGGCCTTTCAGTTAATAGCTTCCCAAGAAATGATTTCATAGTTCAGTCTTGCTGAACTATTACAGTAACATTGCAGTGCTTTTCCAGCAGTTAGACTTCAACATCATTTTGTACTCTTTGTGGTGACTGTGAGTCACGTTCATGAAGTGTATTAAGAGTGATGTGGGTGGGTCCCATGAAGACCAGACTCATTGTTTCCCTCGTGAACTAAACAAAGGGCTTCAGTCCTGGGCATTTCTCTTTTACCCTGTCGTTCTCGCCAATTATGTTCCTTGCCACAACAGCTCAGAAGAGGTGCCAGCTTCAGACTCCAGCGCCAAGCCAGCCACTTCTTTACACCCGTTATCTTGACAGCGGAGTTCCCCGGAAGACAAAGGCCAGACCGCTTGCCCTCACTAGGCTTCTGGCTTGAAGGGGCACTGTCAGGTAACTCAGTTCTAATCCACAGGAGCACCAGAGCCAACGCAACACTCCCCGTGGAATCCCAGTGAAAATCAACTGACTCAAACCTGCACTCTCCACTAGGGGACCCAGTTGTGTGAATTACGTGGGGTGCTTGTGATGTGGAATATGGATTTCTAAACCCTGCTGACAGCAGGAGGGATTGTGGTTTTGAGCTTTTCTTTTGACCTGAACCTCACGTCTCTATTCTATATATTTATCCTAATTGAAAGGGATAGCTTGATTTTCAATATGAGCATTTTTTAAGAAGCATAGTGTTTAAAATAACTACCTCTTTCAATGATAGCCTTCCAATGTGTAGCTCCCCTTACAAGTTTAAACATATATTTATTTACAAGGTTGTTACCTTACCTGGTTGTGTTGAAAAAGATCTGCTTTGTGGGTCCTATAAATCATCCAAGGGCAAATTCTGCCTCTCCCAAAATATTGCACTGCAATAAGGCACTGCAATTTATATATGACAAATATAGTTGAATCCTTATGTAGCCAACAATATATAAAGAAGAACTAAATAAGATAAACTTTTACAACTCAATTACCTTCAACAGCTGAACTTTTCATGTTCTGCATATTATGATTTAATAAGCTTGGCTGGTTCACTGATATGAACAGCAGTTGCAATAACATGTGATAATTATTCACTGACACCTGCGTATTCGCAGAGCAGTTTAATCTTATATGGTGTCAAAGATCTCAGAAGCTATTTTACACTTGCTGTGCTCATAATTTGTGTTGTGTTTCCATTTTAAGGTTTTCAGGATAGCACTGCGTAATCCAATTGCTGTTGAGCCATGAGAGATAGGGGAGGGCATGTAAATTAAATTGCAATTCGTTTCTACAAAAAAAAAAAAAAAAAAACAATCGTCCAGCTTTTCAGCCATAATGATCAGCTCTTAAACCAGCTGGGGCTGTTAAAACTACCAGCCCTGATGAGGATAAACGAGCACGGGTCCTTCCCAGCTGTTTTTATTTGACTGGATCATTAGATCACATGATTCTTTAATCCTATTAATGCATTCCCAGTAGTCAGCTTTCCCTTACAGAACGTTCTCATAGTAAAAGCATAGCAAAGTGTAATAAAGCACACTAAAAACACTGTAAAGCATTGGCAAGCATGGTAAAGCCCAGAGAGGTATGGCAAAGCATATTACAAAAACATGGCAAACCAAGGTAAACTATGGTAAAAGCACAGTGTAGCCACGGGGACAAGCATTGCAAAAGTAACTCCAATACCATGCAGATTCACACTGGTGCTGCATATATAAACATACCCCTTGGCCCTAACAGAAACGATTCTGCATTATATATTAATATTCACCCAGAGAAAAAGTTTTCAAAGGCATAAGAGATTGGCTGACAAGATTAATATTAACATTTCCTTTTTTTATATATATCTATAATCCACTGTGGTGTTGGGAAGCAGTGAGATGTAATTCTGCAATCAATCCACTGTATCTCGGGGAGGGACGCATGCTACAGTAATATTATACTGCCAGTATCTGGGGCTGACTTTTTTTTTTACCGGGGACTAGATGAGTTGCTGTCATGGCCCCAGACATTAAAAACAGCAAGGGATGGAGTGTGCTGTCTATTCTGGTCTCTTGAGCCCAAAATACATAGAATATGTATGGGATCTACTTGAAAGGCAAATCATTCTCCTGGGGCAATCTTCAAGAACCGAGGGATATTCTTTTAGGCAACCAGCAATGCCTAGACCATAGACATCCTCATTGATTTAATGCCTTTAATCTTCAAGATCTCTGTAAATTACCATTGTTGAGAAATGTAAGTAATAATGTAAGTGAAGATATACTCCACACGCAGCTTAATGATTTTTCAATCTATAAAAGGGCATTTTTAGGATTTAATTATAGTTCCTATTTAGTTTGCAACTTAGGCTTTTAAGTCACCTTAGTTTGGGGTTGAAATGTGAAGTTACCAGTGTCCTATCTGATTGTGCTGTGGTTGGGTGTCTCAACAGGGTGACTGATCAAGTCCTCGATCGAGGAATGGTGTTATCAAATGCTTAGCAGACAGATGATTTTCACCAGTTATGACAGTGTGTATTCTGGTACTGTTTTAACAAGGTAGGCTTTTTGGAAAGGAACGGGCGGTTAGAAGTATATGTTGTCATATTTAAGGCATCAGTCAAGGTGTGCCTGTTTGTTCACAAATGGGATTGCTCTCTCAGTCTGGAAGTCCTGCCACAACAAAACAAAACAAATGAAATGTTCTTCAGCTTAGAATAGCAGCCGACGCCAGAGATACAAATAATCAACCTGGACTTATTTTCAAAGGGCACCTGGAGAGGAACACCTTGATGAAAGATCAGCACAGAATGGTGGCATGTAATCAAACTGAGTGATAGCGATGGTGTGCACCTTTCAGCCACTGTGTGTATAATTGTACCTTAAGTTTCCTGTCTATGTATTTATTTTATAATGCATTATGTCTTTTCTTCTTTTTTTTAATGTTTAATGTTTTGGCAGGACACATTCTCGAAATCCATAAAGTTCACACAAACTGTTTTAAAATTTCTAAAAAAATTGTGATCGAAGGGGATATTCACAAAGCTTTATGAGTTATTAAAATAATGTTTTAATATAATGGAAAGATAAAGAACCACAAGATTTGCAGGATTGATTACATTGCTCTATTTAAAAAAAAAAAAAAAATAATAATTTTGATTGACATTTTTACTGACTAAATGTAGCATTAAACCCTAACAAATTCCCAGCTTGTGGTGACATAAAAGTCTTCTATGAAGAGACTTTAATGAAAAAAGGGTTAAAAATGTAGGTCTAGATAATAAAGCATTTGTGCTCGTTGAAACACTGAACCAGTATGTGTGTATGATTTACTTTACACTAACGTTCTCAGCAAAGCTTGAAAGAAGATTAAATATGCATTGGTCAGCTAGCAGGGGTAAGGGGCTGTCTGAAACCTACTAGTTTCGAAAAAGCCTGTTAAACCTGTAAAGAGTAGTAAATAATTTCAATATCTTTATTGCTTCAATGATTTTTACAATGCGTTCAGTGCAGATTAATGACACTTTAGGTTCCTGCATTTGTAATCTGTCACATTTTGAATGAAAGAACATATTATTTAATTACAAGGTTTTTATTTTGTTTTTTTTTTACTCAGAATTAAGTACAAGCCAATTGAAGCGAGTCAAGTTGTTTTTCTAATAACATCTCATATGTATAGTTATGTTTAAGAAATGTTTAACGTGATCTTAGAATACGACCCTAATAAATGTTGAGCTGCATTCATATCACTGCCAGTACTCTATTGTAGGCACAATCAACAATGGTTTACAGATGAATGACTTTCCATATGAATCATAAGGAAAATTGAGGCATTCTACATAATGATAGAATATTGTGTATATATAATGTGTGTGTGTAGTACAAAAATGAAAATGCATTCATATGCAAATTCCTGAATGATTCAATTCCAAGGAAAGTGGTCTGCGCGGTCCAATTTAATGCAATCCGGGAGCTATTTGAAGCTATTGAGTTGAATTGCCTCTCCCAATTTAAAAAATGTGTGTTGCCTGATCTGTGACACAGCCTTTGTTCTTCTTCTTCATAGGCTTTCTTTTACATCCCCTCTATTTCTCACTGTAGATATTTTTCACTGTAGACACATTCATCATTAAAAAGGGCAATGGTATTGATCTCTTAGCATTGCGATCTGTTGCGAAAGCTGCAGGTCACGGAGAAATCAATAGCTGCTGTTTGGCTGATAATAACTAAGAGTTATTCTCAACAGAATTGATTTTATCTGAAAAGAGTTTCATTAGATTCATCTGAGCAAGGTCTCCTCACAAATTTATGATGCTGCCTTTGTTGCAAGGTATCTTGCATACAGCAGCACATCTTTGCATTAAGGATATATTGTCAAAAATGTGATGCCTTTAGTGGTTCGCCTGATGGGGAGAAGCTCCATTATCATGCACTATATTGAACCCAATGGCTGTAAATAGTTTTTATTCTCCGCAGGAGGATGTCTCACTGATTTATTTAAGGACATCCTCCTAAGGCTTTAAATATTGGATGACAACCTGCTACTTGTAGGCCTGCATGAATTAGGGAGGGCAGTTGATTTCAGACTGAACCATTCCACGACCGGTGAGGGGGGGGGGGGGGGGGGGGGGGGGGGGGGGGATAATATGTTGTACAAAAAAATCATTTTAAAGCTACTCCTGAGTTCATTTGTGTGATTTATAATAAGTGAACGTGGTGTGCACAAGGTGTCTTTTTATAAGAGACGTCATTTCACACAGTTTGAGCAGCCAGAACCGCTCAGCTTTTCTCTGTGGTCCTCTCACCCAGCCTGCACGAGAACACATCTCTTACACAATAAGCACAAGAGTCACTCTACACACGATGTATTAACTTGCAAGTATAATTCCACCCTGACATGGAGGAAATAACCTCATCGCTTATAGAGCTCTAGATACATATGCGCATGAGATAAAAAATAAATGAGGACAGTAACGGAATATGTCAAATCTGATGCACATTCAAAAAGTGTTATTGCCCATTATTTCTATGTTAACGAAGATTAAAGCACAGTGCGACGTATAGAATTGTGTACTGCAGGTTATTGGAACGTAGCTACTCCCTCAAGGAGTTCTGCAGCCTTTCTTCTGACAAGCGATGCGACAGGTGTGAATTGGGATAAATATTAAACAATGCTACAAATCCCACATTAAAAATAAATAATAATTCAGATGCATGTCAGCTTCAAAAGGTCATCGGGAGTCAGCGTCTGCTACCTCCCGGATTTGAAGAGCCAGAAGACATGTTCAAAATGAATAACAGGTCTTGAGCAGATTACATTTACATTATTATCAATAAGAAAAATGAAAGCTATTAGAGCCGTGGTAGCATGCATCTTGCAGCCAAGCATAGCAAAAATACACAAGTTTAATATAGAAAGACAGGCTCAGCAATTAGGGAGATATAAGAGCCTCTCCTGGGAGCTTCAGTTATTCTCTACAATGTATGCCCTGTATCTGTGCTTTGTGGTGCTTCTGACATTACAGCACAGGAGTTCTTGCAGTAATCCCAGTGAAGCCTGTGCCAGCTTGTTTTGTCCACAGTTTGTGCTCCATTGTTATACAAATTAAAGAGTGCCTAAGGTGTTCAACCTTGTAAAAGGGAGGTGCAGGATCTCTGTTGACATCAAGGGCATCTTCAGAGAAAAACAAAAAACAAAAAACAAAAAAACTAGTGGAGCAACTGGTCCTGAGCAAGAGAGAAGAATATTTCTGTGGGTTTCTGTGTGGCGTGCCCCAGGAGCCTGCCTCAGTTTCATGCTGCGAATCCAGAGCAGTCTTGTTGTGCTGTGCTGTGGTCTGCTGGTTTGTTTTGGAATGGATTGTGATAGCTGCAGTGGCCCATATGAAAAATAAACATTTCACTATACATTGTTCACCATGTGCTGGATATGTGCTATTTATAAAACATAAGTGATGAGGTTCTCATTGGCTCTTAAAAGCGGGGTGAGTCATGCAAACAGGAGCGTTCCGGTTCGAATCCCGGTCAAGTAAAGTTTTCTTCTTGGCCCACAGGGAGCTCAGCCCTGGCCTTTGTAGTCCAGCCTGTATTGGAGGAAAAGGGGGGTGGGAGGTGATATTAAGCAACTACTTCTCAAATAAATAATTTTGAAAGCTTCAGATCCTGTGGGGAAAATAAAGGGAATGTCTTTTTTTACATCACGCTTTTTATTTGTTTATTCGCTTTCACTCTCTACATTTTTTTTCTAAGAAATCCTTTGCCCTTTGAGTGACATTCATTTGAATGAACCGATAATCCCAGAACAAACAAAAGACTCTCTAAATATATAATGCACATGCTGAAAATGTGATTGCACTTCACATATTAAACAACCCAGGTACGATGCAGCATGATTGCAGATTGCCATCAGGGAAAGACCTCAGAAGGAAATGCACAGTCCCTGGTAATCTCTGCTGTGTGTGCAGACAATCCCTATGCAATGCAAACAAACATTCTTTGCATAGGAATGTTTGCGCAATCTATCCATTAATGTGAAGGTCTGAAAACTACCATATACATCAACTGCAACTATTTTTATGTGAAAGGAAGTCTTTAATAAAGTGTATATATATATATATATATATATATATATATATATATATATATATATATATATATATATATATATGCAAATATATGCACCTGAGCAGAGTGATTTATTCTTAATTAGACCTATAGTTCCACTTTGTTACACTATAATAATTATGCAGACATTTACCGCCATAATTAGAGCTTGTAAAATATTAATGGTAATGATATAATTATGATATAAAGAATGTGACTTCAGATAATGTTAGCGTACACCATCCTTAATCACTTCAGTTTGATAATCGAATCCTTTCGTAACCTGTCAAGGTGGGTGATATTTGAATTTCACATAACCATGGTCTTTAACGTGACGAGAATCTACCAAAAGGCATTCATGCAAGTATCAGGAAAATCAGAGGCAGGAATGAGAGTCACCCCACCTGCAGCTGCTGTGCTGGGCTGTGGAATCCAAACACAGTATAAGGGTACAGTGAAGCAACAGGGATTGATCAATCTGTTTCTTTTCTTGCCGGTGCCAGCCTCGTCGTGGTTCAATTCAACAGTTTATTGGCATGTTTTTCTGAAGGTAAAACACTCCTGTGAGGTGCCAGTCCAGTTTCTTTATATTACACAAAGCTGCACAGCTGTTTAAAATAACCTTTAAAAAAGACACAAAAGACCAGGTTACAGCTGAACAGAGGCAGACACAACAACTGTTGTGCGTATTTATTTATTTTATCCAAATGTGCCAAATATATACTTTTTAGCATTGTTAAACATACAAGCCTCCTAACCTGTTACCAGAACAGCAGCCACCAGTCAGGGGTAAGTGGCTCAGTTTTCTCTTGCCGTTAATATATTCCTGTGACATGGGTTCCCATTCTAGGCAGTTAATACAATGATCCTAGCGTCTTGTTTCCTTTCATAAGGTGGTTCTCATATAAATGCTTATCGCAGTCAAAGCACAGAAAAGTGTAATGAAGCACAGTGAAAGCATGGTAAAGCCCAGAGAGATATGGCAAAGCATGTAAAAAAATAAACTTAACAAACCAACGAAAATGCATAACAACCACGGGAAAAGCACAGAATAAATGCCCCATGCCTGTGCAAACTCACAGTGGCAGGTTCTAATGCATTGAATGATTTAGTTGTTTCATCACAGCAGCACAAATTAGAGGATTATTCTTTGACATACTCTTGGAATAAGTGCTTTAGAATTATTAAACTCTTTCATTTCTGAAGTTAAAAAAAAAAAAAAAAATCTTAAATAATGTATAACACTGTAATCTACAAATACATGCCTTTCGGTTTTATTATACAAAATCATTACAATTTATACAGCCTAGAAATTCAATAAACTACTCTTGTAAAAAATCACTTCAGCCCAGAAGCTGGCTTTTGCTTTCTGAACACTTGCAAGAGAATTCTTTCAGATAACAAACTAATCAGACAACAAATACCTTTAAAGCTGGTGACAAAGGACTGGTCTGTCTTTTCACATATTATTTGATCACAGGGAGATCTTTGCCAGATAGTTACAATGGGGACATTTCCATAAAATCCAATTACTCTGCTGTTGTTTTTGAAATAGGAAATGGCACTGAAGTCAGGCAGTCACTAGAGCCCTGCAGGGCAAGTGCGCTCTGTCCATAATAGCTATCCTTCCAGATTAACAAGCATGCAGGGCTTTATAGGATTAGTTTCTTAGCTTAGTCTGCAGTATATTACCCATTGTTGCTAAATAAAATCATCACTGTCTTGTATATATTGAATGTGACAACTTGTTGAACTGTCTCAGTTGGCTAGTTTACAGGTAGTGTTGTTGGATGAACGACTGTTACGGATTCTGCTGTCTCCCCATGAGATTGCAAAAGGCACCAGAAACTTTTGCCCTGTTTATTGAGACTGGAATGAGGGTGAGAGCATCATAACAGGAATCAAGCAGGTTCCACATTCCAGTAACGAGCCAATACAGGTATGAGTCACCTGCTTTGTGAAGGATCCTCATAGCATGTGTGACTTATTTTCTTCTGTTAGTGACCTGTACTGCTCCCCGTGATTTTTAAGAATCATCATTATATCCAGGCTGTGTCTGCTTGCCAGATTACCGCTGCCACTAAAACAGAGAGCTCGACAATATAGCCTTGATGGAAACAAAGCTAGTATGTGTGTTATTTAAATGTTAATTGAGAACTACCATCTTCTGTATCTTCCTCACCTTTGAGCAACTTTACAATGTTCTCCTTCTGGTTTCTCACTGCTAATTGAAGTGCAGTACAGCCGCTTAAATCCTGGGTTAGCTCAGCACTGTTCATTAATAAAGCCTTTGCTATTGGGGCATTCCCCTTCAGTGCTGCGATGTGCAAAGGAGTCCACCCGTACCTGTTTCTGGCATTGACGTTCGCACGATGGTCGATCAGCTTGAGGACACTGAGAAAGCTCTCTCTCTGGATAGCCAGATGGAGCGGCGTCCATCCGGATTCCTCTGCGATGTTGGGGTCAGCCCCTGCCTCAAGAAGCTCAGAAATGACCTCTTCTAGGCCGCTGCGAGTGGCCAAATGCAAAGGCGTCCACCCCATGTCTCCCCTGACATTGAGCTTCGCATGGTATTCCTTCAGCAGCCGAACCGTGACTGCATGGCCATTAAAAGCAGCAAGGTGCAAGGGTGTCCATCCATGCATGGTTGTCAGATTTGGATTCGCACTGTGCTTTAGCAGGTGCCTACATATTCCGTTGTATCCCTTTAAAGCAGCCATGTGTAGGACAGTGTAATGGTTGCTATCCATACTGTTTAGGTCTGCCCCACTTTTCACCAAAAGCCTCGCAACTCTAAAGTGTCCTTTTTCCGAGGCCAGATGCAGAGCCGTCTGACAGCCCTTCTGTTTTTTGTTCAGGTCGGCTCCTTGGCTTAGCAGCAGTTTGAGGATATTGATGTGGCCAAAAGCGGCTGCAATGTGAAGGGCTGTCCGGTTCTCGTTCTCCTGAAGGTCAATGGCGGCTTGGCGTGGGAGGAGGACCCGGACAACGTTTTCATGGCCGTTCTGAGTTGCCAAATGAAGAGGCGTCCAACCGTCACGCTCTTTGGCGTTCACGTCTGCATCGTTGTCTAAAAGGAGGCGCACAATCCTGTCATCACCATTCTGAGCGGCAAAATGGAGAGGGGTCCACTTGTCCTCATCACTCAAGTTCACATTTGCTTTATGCTCAATTAACAATGAGCACAAGTCTAGATATTTATATAGAGCAGCTATAATCAAAGGCGTGTACCCATTGACACTTTGGGAGTCTACCTTTGACCCAAAACTCAGAACTTCCTTTACAATCTCTGTGTCTCCCGTGGCAAGAGCATAGTGAAGCAAGGAGTAGTTGTCCTCAAAAACCATGGTCACGTGTTCTTCCTTCAGTACCTTCTTGAAAATAGAGAGGTCTCTTTTTGTCATTGTGCTAATGATGTCTTTTTCAGATCCTTCTTCATCTGCCACAGAATGAAAACAACCATTACATGACTTTTCATAAGTGTCATTTTACATCACATTTCACAGCTAATTTGGATGTGCCAACCAGCTCTATAGGTCCAACTATTGCTCATATGTACCTGTTTCCCATCTTTGCTCACCCTCACAAAAAAGTTACCAACATAGTACCATGGCATTAGATCATATTTCCAGTCTTATTTTTTGTGTGTGTTGTTTCATTGGCATGCCAAATAATGACTCTGCCACTAGCATATCATTAATATTATGCTTACAGCAATAATATGAAGCACAAATAAAACATTACTCACCACTTTCATTGCTTATTTCTGTGTTTGGTGCCATCTTAGGTACCTTTGAAAGAGATTTACGAAATGGATGAGACACAGCAGTATAGCAACCTAACAAAATTTGACAACATCAACACATTGTTATATGAGAATCATGATGAATTATAACTACAGCTAAACGTTCCCACTTCCAACGCCTCTCATGTTGGGCAAAATGAACATGTTATGCAGTTAAAAGCCGTGATATAACTTCTGCTATCCACAAAACAAGGTTGCAAGGTGAACTGAGGTTTGAACTTGAAGCTGTCACCCTGACCGACTCGAAATCTCCCAGGCAGAAAATCAGCAGCCCCAGCTCTACTCACTTTAATGCTGTTGGAGGTTTTGCAGTAGAGAAGCTGGTGTGATTTTGCCTTTTCTTTTGGTCTCTGACCCAGGTTTGGTGTTTTCAGCATCTCATGGAGGACCTCTGTTTCTTTGGTAATGTCTAGGTCAAGTAGAGATGTTTAATGAATGTTAATTTGTTTCATACATTTACCTTAAGAAATGATTCTTGCCCTTGAGAGTCCTGGAAAAGTATCTTGAAACAGTTTTTGAAAAAGAAAATGTAATTAGATTTGTCTTTGCCTTAAAATAAGATCCCAAGAGAACCATACTAAAGCTACTACCTGAAACTCCTGAACTGACCTGTTTTTATACCCAATCTAATTGGATTCAAGCTACACTGGAGAAATCGATTCCGGAATCCTCTATATTCAGCATGTAGCCCCTTTCCAGCTGGAATGGGCTTGGGGGGTTTAATCACATTCAAGTTAATAATACAATCATAAGCATTGATTTGCACCAAACCCGACTGAGTTCGTCATTTAAACTCTGCGCAGAAGAATCGACTCCTTGCACATTTCATCTTAACACATGTGTTTTTGTTACCTGCAAAACAAGGTCTCCGACTTGACTCCTGACACCAGCACCGTTGCATCAAGTTGATCATCTGCTCACACTCCTGTGGCCTGTCCTCTGGGACATCCTCCATACCGGGTCTTCTCCCAGCGGCCACTTTTACTATCACCGTCATCATATTGGCTCCTGAGTACATGAAAACTCATCATTTAAGAAGGTAAACCACCCTCTAAAAAATGATGCCACGTTAATTAAGAAAGGAACACAATTAAAACAACTCAAATCCTAAGGAAACAGTCACCAGGATTCAGGCTCGAACTGATAAACAGTGGGTCTGTTTCTTCTAGATGTTTGTTTCGAAGGGCTTTTAGAATTTCAACACTAGGATTTGACTCATTAGCTAATCTTATAGCTAGAGCTTTAGTTGCATAATGATATAACACCACAGGTTTTAAAGCTGTATTTTTACTTTTTTTTCCTTCAAATTTTAGTAGCTTGTATATGTTTTTTTTTTTTTTTAATATTCTTTGCTCAAGTACAATTAGATCACATTTTTATCCAAACTATACCGTTCAAAAATGTATTTTCTCCAACATGTCGTAAATGCATGTGTTTTGCAGTAACAATTTCTATTTAATACCTGAATATGGCCTTTTCTGAGTTAGGACTTCCCAGATCACAATGGCAAAGCTGTAAAAATAGAAACAGGACATTTACTCTGATTCTCCTAAAATTAAAATTCACTAGTGGTTCAAAGAATGAACTGTACGAATAATAATGTAACAGAGCTGGTACACAGCAGCCATGAAGCCATGCCCCAAATTGTCTGATCGAAGTTAAACAAGTTAAGCAGCTCTAACTTCCACTGTTATGGCATGACTTTTGAAAGTTTCTCTAATTAAAGAGAGTTACAGTTATGGAAATGCATGCTAATACAAGACGCTGCCCAAAAGAGGATGTACTCCAGTGAGCCTGCAGGGAATTGTTTGCATGCACAGAGCAGGTGCCAGCTCACCTCCAGCTACTGAGCGGCTGTTGTTGCTGCATGCTCTGCCAACATGGCACTTTTTTCATTTTCTTTTTTATTCCTAGCTAATTTATTTTGCAATGTTGTGTCTCTAACTTGATCACGTCTGTGATCTTCCTTTACTGGAAGACAAATGCGGAAATCGACTCTCAAGTAAAGCTCCGAGATGGCTTTGCATCTGCTGCAACTGATAATCTTTCCTCCAGGTGCCTGAAACATTCCAGCTGCCTCTTGTCTTAGACTGCCTACAGCCAGAGAGCAGGTGGTCTTGGCTTACCCTGATAAAAAGCACTTACCTGTACACATCATTTTTAGTTCCTGGAGGTTTGCTGTTCTGTAGAAACATCTCTGGGGGGATGTAGCTCAGCGTTCCTCTGATCGCAGAGAGCTCAATATACTCCATCCTGCTGGAACACTCCTTCCATTTGGACAAGCCAAAATCTGAAATCTGGGACAGAAAACAAGCCCTCAGATTTGGTCCACACATTTATGTACGTATGGCTGGCTAAGTACAAGTGATGACCCATTTGGAATCAACACAGAAAAACCAACACTGTCTAATTTCCTCTCCTTCTCTCTCTTCTATACCTTTGAGAGATTCCCCACATTTCCCACATTGCCACGCCGGCACTAATTATTCCCAGTATACCACTATACTACGGTGTAAACCTATTCCCAAGAGCCAGCCCTTTCCAACTGAGATATTAATACCACCGCATACTGTCTTAATCACTATGAAGTCACTAGCCGAAATGTCTGTCGACTCAAGTTTCTCAAAGGTTTTGTCCAGCCCCTGAATTTGTGTTTCTAAAAATCTTCATGATCAAATGAATATCAAATATTTGTGAGTTTATAATGACTTCAGCATTTTTATCACTCAAGTTCTGTTATATATGAAAATCCACAGCGCATTGATAACAAGATCCTTTCTTAAACGGCAAGCTGGTATAAAAGGAAAGATTCTAGAACATGTGTTTCCATGCATGTATTTCTAAGATTTTGTCTGTATTTTCAAAACGACACAGGTCTGTGCCTCTTTCCTTCTTATAGGGCTATGTCCTGACAATGTGACTGGGCACGGGTTTCTTTTCTGCCACTGGGCAGTGTTTACAAGATGCCTCAAGACAGTGTAAGAGTAGCTTGCAGTTACCCCCTGAAGTATGCTAGGGCTATCGACACAAACAAACTCTGCTGGTTAAATGAGGAACTGCACCCCATCGCTTCCAAGTGTCGGCTGCCCTTACCCTTACATGCAGGTTTTCATCTAGAAGGATGTTCCCGGGTTTCAGGTCGAGATGAAGCAAGGGTGGAGTAGCACTGTGCAGGAAATTCATGCCCAGGGCTACTTCGTGGAGGATCTCAAACTTCTTGGACCACATGAGATTGTGGGTAGGGAGTATCTGGTCCAAAGAGCCATTCTTCATGTACTCCATCACTATGGCCGGTGGATCGTTGCAGATCCCGTAAACAGGGACAATGTATCGGAATTTCATTTTCTCCATCTTGGAAGCTTCCTCTATCATGATTCTACAAAGGAATATGGAAGGCAGTTATGCAAGCAGTAGAGGCTGTTGTGTGTCCCCTTTAAAAAGTCATGTTCCCTCCTTTATGCTGACTGTACACAGCACAGAACCACCACCGATGTGAGGCATGTACCAGGCCCAGGGTTGATGATATGCTGATTACAGATGGCAGGATAGCAGCTACACAAGGTCAAGCCACAGCTGACCTAAGACCAGCGAGCTAACCAGACAACCATGGTGATAGCGCAGTGCAAGGACAGAGGGGAAAACGTCTGTCAGATCATCCCCACCTGAGAAAGTCACTACACTAGGGGGGAGAGCACTGAACAGGATTCTCATGTCAAACAGGCACACTGTGTGAAGAATGGATACACTTAGAAATGTGTTCAACTGTACTGTAAAATATAACGCGCTGTCTATTAAAAGCATTCCTTTACAGGGTGTTCTTTAACCAGAAAGCAGTTCGTGTTTGTTTACATTCCTTAAGGAACATCACATTCCCCCCATCACCATGGAGCCCAGTAAGCCTCAATATTAAACCTCTGTAATGTCTTAGAAAGCAAGAAAATACATTATTATTTTAAACAAAGAACTCTTAATATCTTGCCTGATTAAATTAGTTTTAGTTAGTATTCTTTTATTTCAACACCTTTCAGCTTGGTTAGAAGAAGCTAAATTTTATGCTTTCTACTTTCAAGGTCCAAATACTTTTAATGATCGAACTGTTTTTTAAACAAAAACAGAAAGGGCCACATTTTGACCTCTGGGGGGCCCCAAGCCTCAGGCTGTCTGGTGTAAAGAACTGTTAGTCCCATTAAGTAAATTAATCTATGAACATTTTCATATGGATAATAGTATTTATTTATTAGAACTAAAAAATCCTGTAAATTTACCAAGACAAGGATACGATTAACCTGCAAGATAAAATAAAATAAATTCTAACTCTTACAAATGGCAATCTATAATTTACAAGCTGCCCCAGGCAAATCTGAAGACAGCTACAAGAAAGCACCTGCTACCTGTACAGGCCGGTGTCGTAAGACCCTGACGAACAGCATTTCACTGCAAACGCTTCCCTCCATAACTTGTGCTTGACTTTGTAAACTTGGCCGAACCCGCCACTTGCAATCCTGACCCAGTCTGTATGGAAGTCTTCTTTAGTAAAAATCTTCAGGGTTTTCAATTGCTTCTCCTCAGTCGAAGCCATGGACGCTGGATTTCACAAGCACCGGTTCTCTGCATATGCCAGGAGCTCCCAAGCTCTTAATCAGTATAAAAGTATACTTCCTTGTAAGAGAATGGGGAAGTCTTTAGAGGTGGAGAGTTTTTGTAACTCGAACCTCTTGCATGTTTTCAAAGCAGCAGGTTCTTTTGTAACAGACGGCTGTGATTCAGGTTATAACCGGTTAGGTTACCTTGTATTACTTACTCTGAGCTTCCCTGCATTGCTTAATATGCATGTTCTTCAAGTTCCCTTCAGGTGATATTGTTGCTGAAATAGGCTTTGTTTGTCATACTTCAATCCATTAGCAAAAGCATTGTTTATCTTTTGAAGTGGCTATGTAATTAATATATGTTATTGACCTGTTTTGTGTGTGTGTGTGTGTGTGTGTGTGTGTGTGTGTGTGTGTGTGTGTGTGTGTGTGTGGGGGGGGGGGGGGGGGGGGGGGGGGGTATTATTAAGCACTTAAATTTGCTTTTATATATATAAGAGAGAGAGAGAGAGAGAGAGAGAGAGAGAGAGAGAGAGAGAGAGAGAGAAGAGAGAGAGAGATAAAAACTGAAATTACATGTTAGCTTTTTCATGTGTTTTTTTTTTGCACCCAGTAAAACCTGCCGTCATGAGTCTACCATAGTAAAAGCGTAGCAAAGTGTAATAAAGCACAATGAAAACCCTGTAAAACACAGGCAAGCATTGGAAAGAATAGGGAGGTATGGTAAAGCACATTAATAAACATGGCACACTGCGGTAAATGCATAGAGCAGTATAACCATGGGAAAAGCCTGGGAAAACTGCAAACAATACCATGCAAAAATGCAGTGGTAAACTTTTATTGGGGTACTAGTTTACAAGTGTCAGCAGAGTGCAAAGCCAGTATGGTGGTGATGCTACATCATTGTGGTAATTAAGCACTTCAATTCCCTTTAGGTTACTTTTTTCCTGCATCGTTTTAAAAAGCTGTGCTAGTCAAAGACATACTGTAGCATCATGTGACGATGGCTTATACTTCTGCAATGCCAATTGAAATAATGGGCACTCTTGTATAAAGTATAAGGAATCAAACTAGGAAAAGGGCGTATTTATGTAGATTCATACGATTATGTCCTTCATGCTTTTTTTTAATAACACGTTGCTTATGTTAAAATAAAAGAAGTCATTGCTCCTTTGCCACACATTGTTTTGCACTAGCAATGTGCCCTGAATCCAGGAGCCTTTGAATTCAAGATCAGTGTCAATGCCAGTATCTACTCAGCCTAGGTCATTGTCAAGAAGTTCTATACATTAAGACAGTCATTTATCAGGGTAAGCTGAGGGACCATGTTTAATCAAATTGGTACAATGTAAACTGTCACCAGTAGAAGAACCAAGAAGGTCAATGTAAACACTTCATGCATATTCAATGAAACCCAGTTGAAACATAGAGACAGTTCTAGCTCTCCTTCTGTGAGCTAACCACATGAACAGGAAGGTGCACGTCAAAAGAGAGCCCCCAAGCACACACCCCAGCAGTATAATGATCCTCTTCATTGCTGCTGAGCCTATGAGAAAGAAACAAAAATGGGCAGGTAGGTATGATAAGAAGTACAGAGTCAACGTGTGAGACAATCTGCTTTCCTTTCAGTAGGGCTATAAAGTAAGTCTGCTGTTGTTCAAAGCTGAAACCAAAATATTTCAGAAAAATCTTGCCTGCAAATAAATCCGTACTATTTAGAAGAATTTACTTGCAGAAAGCACCCAAAAAGGCCACATGTCATTAAGACCACTTTTATTATTAACAGCTTTTACTTAAAATGTTAGACATGCATGCTGCTTTTGGCAAAAAAAAAAATAGTCCTAAGTTGTAAAATGAGAAAAAGGGTAAAATAGCATTTGAAAAGTCCAATACCACATTGTTCTTGAGAGGGCTCGGCACTTCTCTTCAGCATGGGACCAAAGGAAATCAGGTTGCCAGAACGAAGCAAGTTTTGTAGAGCTCCCTGTTCTGTATACCGCTTCCTCTGTTTAAAACATTGCTGCAACATAATAAGAAAAAAAAAGCATGCAATTATTTTGAATGATCAATATGAACATTCACAACAGATGCTCTTGATAAAATCACTCACTATTGAGATGTGATCAAAGCTGCTTGTACCTAATATTGTGTGACCCACAGAGTGTAAAGGACCCTACACACTGCTTTCCGCACAGTTTTCAAATCCTTAGACACTCTTGCTAAGGTGAATAGTTTGGGATTTACTTACAGTTTCACATTCAGAGTGGTTTTTTAAGCAGATGCCCAGTTCACAATGTAAGTATGCCGTTGAGTAATTGATCATCTGAAAGAGCTGGATGGTGAAGCTGGCTCTTTTAGACTGTCCGCTTCGGAGTAATCGAACATCCTTGGAGTCTAAAGGCAACCTGTAAAAACAAAACAAATCCAAGCACAGTTTTTAATGATGTGCTCTTCCCCTCTCGTTATCATTTAAGATATATCCCTCTCTCTCCCTGTATAATATGCTGTTTATCAGCAGCGCAATTAAACAGTATGGTTTCCCAATAATGTATTAACTTCAGTCACATTTTTAACTAGCCCTCTTATCATTGTTTAGTTTTCACACAGGCAAACGCCATTCAGTCAAGTAATTAGGTTCAGAATGTTTGTGGGAGAATTAGACAAAGGCAAAACTAAAAGTAGCAGCCAAATGTTACAGCGTACAGCATGTAAATATACCCAGCTTCCTTCAAAGTTCAAGGATAATCAAGCATTTAAAGGTCAATACAGTTACAGCAACTGAATTCACTATTTTGAGAGAATAATGAACTAAAATAATCTCTTCGATACACCCCTGGGGTAGTTAACCGGCATTCAACAGCACAAGGCATGAAAAAGACTCCCTAACTACAGTAAATTAACATGTTTTAATAAACTGTATCTCAGAAAGGGAGAAGTGATGTCATAGGCTAATTCTCAACTGAGACCCAAGTGAACATTAGTCCACATTAAACACAATGGAACCTCTGTCAGCAGAGCTGCGAGGAAAGACAGCGGAACCTCTGTCAGCAGAGCTGCGAGGAGAAGACAGTGGAACCTCTGTCAGCAGAGCTGCGAGGAGACGTTTTCCTGGTGTCTGGAGGAACTATGCCCGATCCTTGCCGGAGATGCTATCCTTCATCCTTCATAAGCACAACCTTTTTAAAGTAAATATACCCATGCCTTTCTCTTAAACACCCCAAACAATGGTGTCTGTATTGAATGAACCAGGAACCAGGAGACTTTGGTTATTCAACTTTCAAGAAATTATTCACGCTCAGCATTTATTAGACCATTTCAACTATCTAAATTTCAAGGCAGAAGGTATTTTTAGTTTGCCATCCATCCTTATAATTCTGTTTCTCAGTGATAAGAACCTGGGCTAAAAGCTTGGTAAGTTTCATTAATGCAGTAGCTTACAAGGGGTTGTAAATCTATAATTTGCAACCCCATGGAGGTGTCCCAACCTTGTGCAGCTTTGTGTAGTATGAAAGCCAAAGTAAATGAAAACCCAATGTCCTTGCCGTTTAGTTGACTTTTCAAAACTGAACAAGTATTAAACAGTGGAATCAAACTAAAACACAACAGTGTAAAGACAGCATAACAAAGCAATGCTATTAATAATACCAATGATAGACTGTCAAAACCCCATTCAAATTAAACAGACAGACCCAACACACAGTGCATTAGATGTCATTAAAGTGATCGCAGTTAACAAAATCACTCCAGAAACTCTCCCCTCCATGCGTATCCGTTCATTATAGGTCTTAAATGTGTAGTTCACAACGCATGTATTGTCATTTTAGAACAGGACTTAGGGTACTACTCTTGTTTAAAGAAGTCTCTGCTTGCAAGCCTTGCTTTTAGATAGTCTTGCACTTTCATTGTCATTTCACCTGGCAGGGCTTCCTAACAGCACAACCAATCAGGAGTCTGTATAGTGAAAAAGTAGAGACCAGAACTCGTGTGGCATCTAGCCAACACTAAGAAAGTATTCAAGAATATCTAGACTGCAAAAAAGACAAATTGCAAAGAGCTCCTTCAATGTTGTTAGGGTCCTAACCTGGCTGTTTACTGCTGGAGCATTTTATTTAGCAAAACAATGACAAAGCATACAGCATTCCCATTGCAAATATCAGTATTTATAGCACAGGATGCCTGCATTCAAATGCTGTGCAACTTTGAATGCATCTTACACCTGGGAAGATGAGGACCATTGTAGAGTACAATAAACTCGGGGGAGCCTGTGTTTAACAAAACAAAGCACACAGCAGTCTAGTGACTCAACGAGCTTCTGTATGCCTGTACTTTAACAACGTGATGTTATTTGCTATTTGACTTTATCCCTCCTGAACTACCAGGTTTTCCTATTTCCTGTGCAGGCTTGCTTTCTTTGTTTATTCTGTTTTTCACCTTGCAAATGTACAGCAGGTGCTATTGATTTCGTCTGGTTCAGCAGTAGGCGAGAGACAGCATGACCTTATCTCCAGATGAATTTGACTGTTATTAGTTTTCAGATTAATATCAACATTAAGATTTCCTTGAGGGGGGATGATGTCGCCTGGGGTTAGCTCTCTCCCCAGATTGAGGTTCATCTCAGCCGAGTAGTTTCCAGAGCCACATATATCATCGGAAACAACAGCAAAGCTGCAGAACAAACAAAACAGCCACGGTTAAGAATGTGTGCTACAGTGCAGTACGCATGTAGTCTCGACCTGCATTTTCAACAGAGTTCACCGATCAATATCATCGCACAAAAGTCACTTGCAGTGCAAATGGTAAGACTATACTGGTATTTATTTCCCTTCACAGATAAAACTGCATAGAAACACACAACCTCATTTTACTATTAATAACTATTACATCTTATTTACAAATAAATAAATACCAATGCATGAATAAATAATGTTATTTACCCGCTCAGATAAACAGCAGAAGGCATCATCAACATTTGTTGAACATCGTTTCCTTCCACTGTGGACGCTGGTAAATACAACCTTGACTTCAGTGACTGTTGCATGGGAGGAACTTCACTGGCAGTATGGAGGGCAAAGGGTCTAGATATTTCCCTTGGCTCCAACCCTGTCTCTGCTAGTGCTTCTACAGTTTGTTCCTCTCTATGATCCATATTATCTGAAGAAGCAGAGCTTTCTTTTTCTAATATCCCTGATGTCTGAATGTCAGGCTTGCGTGTGGAAAAGGGTTCCTTGGAAACGGAGACTGGGTTTTTATAAGATACTTGATTAGATAAAGCACTGGACTCTAGCTTATTAAAATCCTCCAATGCGGAATGTGATGGAGGATGTGAAAAAGCGCCTTTTTCTAGTGAAACATTATCTGTTACATTTATCGGATCTGCTAAAACGGGCAAGGTCAAAGCATTTTCCTTCAAAGTTGATTGTTTCTGCGAATAAGTTACCAACTGGGGTTTTCCAGGGACAGGCAAAGCCATGTTAATCATTAAATCTCCAGATATTTCTTGAGGTAGTCTTGTTACAGTAAGCAGTGTCTCTTTGTCTGTAGCATTAACTTTTAACAGTTCTTTCTTTGGTGTTTGGGCAACATTAACAGTAGGCAGATCAATCTTGATTGTAACTAGAGGACTAGGCATTGTGGAGCTTAATTCACTTAACATACTTGTGAATTCATGATTTCTTTCAAAACCAGCAGTTGGCATTTTATTCCCAGTTGTATCTTGCAGACCTAAAACCTTTGCAATTCCGGAAGGATTAATAGGTGTTGATATTTCAGAAAGAGGCAGAAGAAACTCTGTTTCAGACTGCATGTCTCTGTGTGGAAATTGGGAAGAGCCATCAGATTGTTTAGTGTTGACACTGGGACCCTGCGTTGAAACAGTATGGACAAGCCCAGCATTCAGAACTTGGGGAATAGAAACCATCTCTTGTATTGTATTCTGTGACACGACAATCTGACCTGTTGCCACATCTCTGATTTCTTTTCGGTCATCATGACTGATGTTTCTTTTAGGTGAACTAGGACCAGCGTCACCTGATGTAAAAACATTGTTTAATATTACAGCCTGCATTCCTGTGATTATTGATTGCTCTTTGGTTGTTGCATGCAGAGTCATTATACTTGTTGATTTTCCTGCCCCAGTTCTTTGAAAGGTAACTGTTGTAGAGTTTAGTACAGAGGTATTGATTAGGAAATTGCTGACAGTTGACACTGTAAGAGGTTTTGCTGGCTTGATTTGTGTTGTGTTACTGTTGACAGTGCTGGGCTTTTCTATGCTTTCAGTTATAAATTGTTGGGTCGGATTGAGAGTTGACCTCGCTGCTGTTGTTAGAACTGGAATTGTTGGTGTGGGAGACTTAATTTGTTTAGTGCTTTCTTCATGGTGCGATGAGGCACTAAAGTCTGAAATGATTGTCTTGTTTTGTTTGATGTCAAAGGCTTTGGCAGTAAAGGCGGTTCTTTTGGGAGACCTGTTGGATGCATTCATGTCTCGAAATGTGCTGGATGTGGCTGGAGGTGTGACACTCTCTTTGCTTTGGATTTTAACTTCAGAAGCTGCAGTTTCAGAGGCAGGCAAAGGCATTGGCTGGGTAGTTGTCTGAACAACTGTCAAGTCCAGTTCTAGAATTTGTGCCGAGGGTAAATCCTGCTGCTGTTTGACATCAGTGCTGTTAGGTTTGCTGAATAGTACGTCGGGAACTAGAGAAGGGGCTTTGGCAGTAAGTAACCGAGATGCATCTTCAATTCTAAATGCAGTGTCCGTGTTTAAAGGCATTGTTGGTTTTGGTAACAAGAAGGATTCTGAAGATGCTGTCTGCTTTTTGGTAATACTTTGAACAGTGCTCAAGCCAGTTATGACTTTGAAGACCTCCTCAATGTTTAGTAATCCTCTTGTCGTTTCTGGGGGTGCAAGCTTGTGATCAGGTGTTTCCTGAATCAAATTTAATTTGGGTAAGGTAGAGGGAAGTACAGGCTTGGGTGATACTGGAGTTGTTAAATGCAACACTGGTGTGGAAACATCTGACAGAGTCTGAAGGGACAGTGGTTTTATACTTAGAGAAGTGCTGGGCTTCTCTGAAGAAACATGGAGGAAATGACCAAAGGAGTCTACAGTGGTGTTCATTAACAGATCTTTGGCAACAGGTGTTTGAGGTGGATGAGAAGAAACAGGGGAAGAGTGGGTTACTGTAACACAGCTGGAGCATCCAGAAGTTAAACTGTTCTCTTCTTGTTGAATACTGCTTGTCAAATGACTGTTCAGTAATAAGAGATTATTTGAACCAGTGCTGATAGGCTTGCTTGTTCTGCCTGGTTTGGGATTCAAAATTATGAAAGTAGTCGGTGTTACATTTTGCGTTCCTCTGTGAACTTCAGGCAAAGTGCTGCTGATGAACAAGTGGGGTCTTGGTGATGGGGGGATTTTAACAGGTATGTGAGCCACACTGGTTGATCGTGCCACATCTATCTGCACCCCAGCTCCATTTTGTACTGTTGAAACACTGCTAACGCCTTGTCCCTCGGTCACTGTTTTCGGTACGATTACATTCCGACTGTCGGGACTTGGCGTTATTGTGACATGTCTAAAATAACCACTGTTTAAATGGCTCGGCAGTCTGTCGGCACTTGTGTTCAAGTTTGTATCACTTGTCATGGTGAAGGTGGTTGGGATATCAGTCTCCATGCTGGTCTGCTGAGGGGTTCTCTTTGAAGAGATGTCCTGAGCAAAAGGTTCCATTGTTATAAAGCGTGCAGCACTTCTTGAACTGCTTTTCAAAAGATCTTGCTCGAGAGAAAGAAATGTAACGGCTGTACTCGCTGCTTGGGATACAGCAGCTTCCTGTTGAAATCGGTTAGCTGCGCGCTCTGTTAAAGCATCTTGAAACAGAGCAGACGACGAAAAAGTAGCTGACATTAACAGACCCTTACTGAACGGCACACTAGATTTCTGAATGTTTGCAGATAACACAGGTCTTGTTGCACGTGGTAATACAATCGATTCAGAGCTGGCGGTTGACATCAAACTACCTTTAGTGGGAAGCAATATTTGTGTGCTTGTCACAGTCAGAGCCGATAATGTGTCAGGGCTTCGTTTAGTTACAGCTGTGGTTATAGCTGAAGTTTCGTCTACTAAATCAAGCTGCCCTTCAAGCATATATCCAATACTGTTAGTTGTGAGTGGCATGGCAGAAGCTGTGTGCCTGTCAGACACTTCTATGGTTGACGTTAAGGTTTTTATATTTGTAGGTTTCCTAGTATTATCAGCAGGAGTACCGGTAGTTTTGAACACTTTTGTAATTATTGTTCCAGCTGAATTTGGCAGAATATTAGATGGGCTAACTGAACTTATGCTCAGCATGTGCACTTTATCAGTTGTAGAAATCAATTCTACACCTGCTTTGTCCTCAGAGGTTGTTAAAACTATAAAATCTCCAATACTTTTTGCTGTGTGCAATTCCTTCTGCTGGGGGAGGATGCCATTATGTATTGTGTTTGCTAGTTTGGATGATTCCAGTAAAAAAGGTGGCCTGTCGGTCCTCGACAGCTTTTCTGTAGCTGTAGTTATCACATCAGGTTTGCTTGTCTGATAAACAGTGGGGGCTGGTTTTGGACTAGGTTCTGTGAAAGAACCAGGCATTTTAGATAAAAATACAAGGGATGCAAGATTATTGCTTATTGCCATAGTCTGACCGGAAGAAATGTGTTCAATTTCTTTTCCACCAAACAGAGTTTTCATCTCTGTAGGACTCCCATTTATCAGTGACTTACTGGATCCCAGTGTTGATGCCAAAACCGCTGCTTCATAATTAGAGATTAGTGTGAGACTTTGCAGTTTGCCAGTGCTTGCAAGAGAACTCTCATCAGTCTGGCTGAGTAAAGCTGATCCATCTTTTGTCAAAATGCTTCCTACTACTGCACTCATCAGTTCTTCTTTGGTAGTTGAATGTCTTGATTCATCCTTATCTTGCCTGTGGCTTTTGCTTTGTGTGGACAACAGCATTCCATCTGATGAAGAAGTTACAATCTGGGGCTCAGAAGTTTGATTCTCTAGATGCACTGCTGCTTTCTGCATTGCATCGGGAGGTGCTTTGCCTTGTGCTATTGGAGTTTTAATTCCCTCAAAGTTATTGTCTTCTGGAGAAAGTGTCTGATATTTCTTGAGTCCTTCATTTTCATAAGTAGCTGTTATAGGAAATGTTAAAAAAAGAAAGAAAAAAGGTAGAAAAACAAATATATTGGTGATCAGGATCGATTAATTTGAAACTAAATCTGAAAGTATATATCTATGTTTCTACTTAAAAAAAAGCTAATTTAATGGAGATAAAGGGGTCTATGCCACTGATTTAAAGAGAGACAGATATAAATTCTATTTAGGATCTGGCTTTGTGTAACAAAATGTTTTAATGATTTAAACATTAACTGATTCTGAGTAGAATGCAATGGTCTTCAGTGTGCATATTACTTTTTAAAAAGTTTTTACAAAACCCTTAAGCTTGACATGCGTGCTGCACCAAGTAACATGACAGGTATACATTAAACAGACAGAGTGCTACAAGATTGTTCAAGGAGATTTCTTTATAACGTTCCAGCATACGTGGTTTGACTTTACAACATGTTGCAAGTAGCACCATGCAGGCTGGCATGCATTTCTTTCACTTACAACAGTTTTAGGAACAGATGCAAGCATACAGTCTAACACATGTTATTAAAACAATCAGAGAGCATTTAACAAGGCTAATTTGGCTACTGGCACATGCAGTATTTATCTTCAAAAGACAAAACTATTTTGAATATCGATTCTTCAGAAGCATTGCATTTTGCTGTACATAATATCGGCAATCATATATTTAAAAAAAATATATAAAACTAGATTCTTACCTGTCATTTGAAACAGTCCGATGATTAATACGTTTAAATAAAGTCTGCTTCTCATATTCGAAAGCTTCACAGTTTCATCTTGCAACGCTGCATCTGTTTTGCTCGATCTGCAATTCACTTCAGTCTCTGATTTGCATGCTCTTGTATATTCGAAGCTCTCGTTTTATACCAGGATTGGATTGCTTTAACAATAACGCTAGTTATAGCCAACATGTTCTACCAGTGAGGGCACACAATCCAAGCGCTGACACACACACACAAAAAAAAAGAGCTCACACATCACAAAAGATTTATTTTTCTTTACTTCTAAAAGCCATTTAAGTGAAGCCAAGTTATTTTGGTGTCACATAAGAACAAGGTGTTGCATAAGAACATGCTGCATAGGAACACAAGCTGGGGTGAAAAACGCTTGCTCCTGTCACTATGACAAGCTTGTCTGCCCCTGTTGCTGCTTTATGTGCAGGCTATGAAAGACATATAATACAATGTCCACTTTCTCATTTGCAGAACAAGCACACTATCCTCACAAGACTACAGATCTAAATTATTTTGTTTTGCTTCAGCAACTCAGTGACAGAGAGATCATTTATCCCAGTAAGAGCTGCATGCCTTTACAAACGACATCCCTAATGCTGTCGATGGCTGATTTTAACAGCATAACGTGCACAGGTTGCTGTGTTAATCGTCTGCAAAATGTTTTTTGTTTGCAATGCGCCATTAGGATAATATATGACGAAAAGGGAATTTTAAATAATGAGTCAAGTCACTCAGTTCAGCATGAACACAACACAAATGTTCTCCATTGTTTTCAGGATACAGAGTAAAACAAATAATGAAGGTTCAGAAAGTTACCAAGTAAAAGAATATATCACGTCGTCATTTTTATTTTATTATCCACACACTGCAAAAATGCAGTAAATGCAAAATACCAACTTGTGCAGCTCTAAGGAATACTAATTCTGGAAACAATAATGATACATAAACAGAAACAGTCATTTGGGTCATTCAGTCAACAGTTTATTGCAACAAAACAATAAAAAAAAAAAAAAATAGTAGTGTCCCGGGAGCAAATTATAGCAAGTTGCAGAATATTCAAGCAAAACTGAGAAAAGCAAACCACTGGAAAGGACTTGCAGTAAGGGAAAAATGACACATTGTTTGAAGAATACTTTAACTACATTTGCACAATAAATATAACACTGTCATTTTTTAAATGCAGTTTAAAAAAAATAAAAAAATAAACACAGTATAAAGTAGATACACACATTGTATATACAGGCTTATAAAGCACTACTTGATGTGCTTCATGCAGGAATTAAGAATTTCTAAACCATGAAGTTGACGAAGTAGACTCAGGTGTCTGTAAAAGCAAGAAGGGCAAATCAAGTTAGAATCAAAAAAGCATTCCATCTCAGCACAAGAAAACATTGCCTATATGCTTAGAAATAAAACTGCCAACTATGTAAAATATCTACATAAACACACAACATGCTACCGGCACACATGTAACTGGCAATCTTCAACAACCTCTCCATGTAAATCTCGCATGATCAAAATTGACAACTTTTAACGCAAGTCAGCACAGTAAATGAAAACTGCGAGCTAAGAGACTGTGATTAATAATCGCTGTGTGGATACCGCATTTTAAAAGCATCGCCACACTGAGGGCTCGACAATGAAATCCATACCGAGGTTCTGCGGTGCACAGCTTCCCTAGAGCGATCGCTGCGTTTTGCTGGACTGTGGTTTTCCTCGCGTCGCCTCCAGCACATTTTAATAAGATCTTCACAATGTCAGAGTTCAGAAGGGCTGTGGCTGCACCAGGTATGTCTATGCATTGACTTAGGCAGAGAACTGCATTGCCCACAGTCAGCTCATCCTCCACAGACAGAAGTTTTACCAATGTACAAAACTCTGTTATTAAACAAAACAAAACAAAACAAAAAAAACAAACACACTTCTGTTATTGTTCTCTGTGTTTCCCTGCGGTATATGTATTTACACAGTGAACCAGGACAACAACGCCAGGAGATTTAACCCATTCACACAGAAGACTGGATCATCAACCAGGAATTCTTCCAGTTTTTTTATGTTCTTACCACAAGGCTTACTTTTACAATGGGCTCCCAAGGAAAGTGACATATACTGTAGAGCAGGATCCCTACTCATCCCACACTGGCACAAGTTATTAAGAGTATCAGATCTGTTTATGTGTCTATAGAGAACCGCATATTCAGTCTGTGTGTATGTCAAAGTGATATTTTACCATGTGCACCCAGTGGATATAGGTCGTGGTGATCTGCTTTTCTCTGCAGCTCGTAGCTCTGATTCTGGTGGGGTGGAGGGGGGGGGTGAATGTCACTGACATGTCTGTTTTTGCCTGTTTTGTTGATTTAATTATTTAGTGTATTTGTAAATAAAAGGCAATTCATCTGCTCATTCTGCTTCTGCACTGTTCTTCCTCCTTTGTTATAATGCCTTTACAATAGGAAGAAAGGGAACGATAACCCAGGATAATACATCTTTAAGAGCAAGCAAATATTGCGTGTCTTTTCATTTTGTACAGAAAGCAACTGCATTGAAAAATAATTACATTTGTGAAACAGGGCTGACTCAATGGTCTAATGTGTTTAATAGGAGTAATTTAAAGTTTTTATTATAATAATAATAATAATAATAATAAATCAGCTGTAATGAGCTGTCAGAAAATTAATTATGCAGCATTCAAACTACTGTCTTTGTTAACATCGACTATATAATGAAGATTAAGAGGATAATAAAACGCAGCTACATTTACTTGCTGTTGTGAAACATGTACCCGTGCAAATAACCGCATTGCATGTTTTAAATATAGATACAGAACAAATAACCCCCTCCCCCAAATAATCACTTTTTAAACTGCTTACTTTTATCCAGTTTCACCAGCTCTTCCGAAGCCTGCCTGCTCTGTTTGGTACAGACTGCAAGGGTCATGACAGCATAGCGCACGGTCACCTGACCTCCTGCCTGGAATTCACAGTACAGTAGTTAGCACATGACAGCATAGCGCACGGTCACCTGACCTCCTGCCTGGAATTCACAGTACAGTAGTTAACACATGACAGCATAACGCACGGTCACCTGACCTCCTGCCTGGAATTCACAGTACAGTAGTTAGCACATGACAGCATAGCGCACGGTCACCGGACCCCCTGCCTGGAATTCACAGTACAGTAGTTAGCACATGACAGCATAGCGCACGGTCACCTGACCTCCTGCCTGGAATTCACAGTACAGTAGTTAGCATATGTCAGCATAGTGCACGGTCACCGGACCCCCTGCCTGGAATTCACAGTACAGTAGTTAGCACATGACAGCATAGCGCACGGTCACCTGACCTCCTGCCTGGAATTCACAGTACAGTAGTTAGCACATGACAGCATAACGCACGGTCATCTGACCTCCTGCCTGGAATTCACAGTACAGTAGTTAGCACATGACAGCATAACGGTCATCTGACCTCCTGCCTGGAATTCACAGTACAGTAGTTAGCACATGACAGCATAACACACGGTCACCTGACCTCCTGCCTGGAATTCACAGTACAGTAGTTAGCACATGACAGCATAGCGCACGGGCAAGTATGAGTTTTGGCTCTTGTTCGCATTACCTTAAGGAGTTTGAACATTTTTTTCACTGTTCCGGCCTTAACTGCCTCATCCACTGCCTCGCTGGACTGTGGGAGAATGTGGCTCAGTAGACGGGTGGTTTTCTGAAACAACAACATACAGCACATGTTGACATTGGACATAAGCTCACAAGCAAAGCACCACACAATATGCGGTTCAAATTGAGCTCTGCCATTGGTAATCCTAGGATTCGAGTTCTACAGAACTTTGTCCAGGATGTCGTGTGTGAATTGTGCAGATTGTGCAGATTTTTCTGTATGTAACTCAGGTCTTCGGTTTTTCAAGGTACTGACTTTAGGAGGCCCAACAAGAAGTAACATGAGAGTCTACAAAAGTTGCATTTGGATCATTCCCTTTTACTGCAAGTACTGCAAAGCACAGATAAGCAGTTCACACATCACATAACATGAATATAAAAAGCCAGCAATTAATCTGAACTGTTATAATCACACTCAATGAAAACACCACACACCCCTCTGCATGCACCTTTGAGCTAAAGTGGCTGTATTTTAATTAAGAGGCTCATACATTAAATGCATGGATAGAGTAAAAAGGAGTTAATAAAGGAGTTCTGCTTACTGTAATAATGTCTCCATCCATGCAGCACAGCAGAGTTACACCCCGAGCCGTGATATTAACAGCTTCCCCCTGAAGTGAAAAACATGGACGCACTATTAAAACTAATTGAAAGTCGGCACACAAGATTTAGTGACTGTCAGGAAAAAAGTTAGAGCACAAGTAGGACATAGCATTCCGTTTAAAAGAAAAACCATGCCAAAGTAAGTTCTTTAAAAAGGGACTGATCTCAGCACTTTATATAATGATACGCTGCTCTGCAATGCATTTCCAAAGGATAGAAATTAGACCCTGACAGAGGTGCTTGCTATTTAAGAATACATTCTTTAACACAACTAGATTAGAATAGCCAGCAGTCCAGATAAGTTTGTACACATTAAAAAAAAAAAAGAACTCACAAATACGCACTCAATTTAAATGTAATGCGCTAAAATACTCATACTGCTGCACAGCTCGCCTGCCTCCCCTCCCACCTCCCCTAAAACTTCCACTAACAACTACATCTCCCACAATACAATGTCTTCTGTAACTAGGAAACTGTACACAAGAAAAAAACAACCCAGCAAACATTAGCCACTCTCTGGCTAGCCCCGTTGTCTTTGCAGCCAATCGCAGTAAGAATAAGAACACCTGGAAGCTACACAGGTTGAAGCGTAACCACCCCATTCCAGCTACAAATCCAACTGGAACCATCGTCACAGGCAACCGCAAAAAAAATTCCCATACACTGCAAAATAGCGTTGCATCGATGTACAAGTGGAAGCACAGCAAGCTATTTCTAACCTGAATTACAGCGTTGCGTTCTAGGGAGAGATTCAGCATCAAGCCAAGCAGTGCAGCTGCAATGTCTCTGTGTTGCGAGTCTTTACTGGAAGACAGATAGTCATCCTGACGAAAAAGAAAACGAGAAAGTTTATACTGGCATCCAACGTGTGACTTAAAAACACTTTACCCCATCTCCTTTCAGTAACATAAAAAAAAAAAAAAAAAAAAAAAAAAAAAAAAGACAGCCAGAAAGTTTTGGACATCAGATTTTTGTAGAACAGACTGACTGTTTAATTTTTTTTTTTTTAAAGTTGCCCTGTCAAAAACGTTTCTTGGGTTATAGTTTGTTACCATGGCAACTAGGCAGGCTTCCCAGCACTCCTTGGAGTCTGCCAGCTGTTTCCGGATGCCCTCGTCTCCTGCCATATTGCTCATTGTTGAAATGCACTGAGGAAGCACGGAGCGATTAGAGGATGAGAGGCTCCTCTAGACGGGTGAGAATAAGGAAGGTAAAAGCAAAGGTGTCTTAATTGTAACATGTTCCTTTAACTCACCACACGCTTACAGAGTTATACATGCTTAACAAGTGGGTTTCGTTAAAGCCTTATACAGCTGTATAGGAGTTCCCTGTAAAATGTACAAAAACACAGTTAGAATAAAGGGGTCAGCCAATATAAACATATGCGACTATACAATTAGCCAAGATTGAAGAAATAGGAGCTAACTTGGCCCTAATGAAGCAGTGAATCAACACCCTTCAGCTGCCAAGCTTGGCCTTTTTAATAAGCAGGCGGCTTTTTAAAAGGTCTTACCAGCAGGGTAATAAAATGAGGCATAACAGCTGTTGCAAAGTTTGGTCTAAACTGAACTCTAAACCTAAAAAAAAGAGAGACAAGATTTAGAAGACGATGCAGAGCTTTGACTCAATACCAACTCAAGTTTGGTGCACAGGCGTCTATACAAGTACAGGGTGATAATGAAGTTATCTATAACTTGAAACACACTTGCAGATTCTTAGGCACAATTCTTTGGTAAAGAACAGCAGACACATTTTTAGGCTAATGCCTGAGTAATGAGAGCATAACTCACTTGACATAGGGGTGGATTTCAACTTCTAGTCTAGGGAACGCATTTACACAACATCAAAGCTACTGCAAAAATAATCAATCTGCCTTACCAAGGACTGTTACAAGACCTTTCAGACATGTGTCAAAAGCGAGAACTAATGAAAGCACTCTGAAAGGAACTCTGCTCCTCTGCTTTGCAATTAGCGTGTTTATTAACTGACATTGTTAAAGTATAGACGTGGACACTCTGACCTTTGCATGTACTCTGCATGGCTTCTTGTTGCGTTTAATTAATCATCTAGTGAAGCAATACATCAGCAAATGTGGTTCAGCACTCAAGAGATTAAAATGTCAAGTTACTTCATTTCTAAATGTATCTTCATCAAGCAGTATCAGATGAGCAATACACATTTAGTATACAACTCAATAATAGTATTCTGCTGATTGGAATTCATTGCTTTAATTGCAATCCAATAAGGCAAAGGAAACACTGAATGACTCATTTACATTGGCTGAGCAATGCTATGGATTATTTTACTATGCTCTCATTAACAGGGTTCCCTTAGAAAAGTTTCCCATAGTAAAAGCATAGCAAAGTATAATAAAGCATAGTGAAAGCACAGGAATATATAGCTTGGTATGGTAAAGTACATTAATCCACACGGCAAACTATGATAAATGCACTGGATAGTGTGGGAAAAGCATGATAAACCTACAGAAATACCATGTAGAATTGCTGCGGTAAACTTTAAGGTTGTAAAGGTACAATGTGGTATACCTCTGCCAAAAAACAACTAGCCTTTAGTTACACCCCACCTCTGTTGTGAATTAAGCATGTTTTATATTGATCTAGTAACTCTGCCATAGAGGTTCAGTGCATCTTCATGCTTAACTTTGCAAATACTAGAAAACAGACACTGACACACGAAACCAGCTAAACACAATGTGTATTCAAATCTCATTCATCACAATAACACTCAATTGCAGCAACATTCAACACCCTCAAAGCTATATTACTTCTTTTCAACGGCTAAGTTGGCCATGATTCCTACAGCATTGGTTGCAATGACATCTTGATGATGCATGCATCCCATCAACCTTTCCAGCAGCCTGAAAAAAGAAATGAAAATTCATGAACAAATTGTGAAAAGGTATTCCACATGGACCTTACTGAAAATATAATACAGTCAAACTGGAAATATCTCTACAGCTCTGTCCAAATGTTTTGCATCAATCACCCTATAGCATTAGCTCGTTTTGCTTCATAAAGTCAAAGGGAACCTGCTGAATCACGTTACGTTAACATGTGGAATTGCACAACGTTTTGTAATTTTCCACTCTACTTAATCAAATACTGTCTTACTATTGTGGCTTCCATTAGACTTCTGCGATATCATTTTGTAGTTTCTTTGATTACGTGAAGTTCTAGGTGACGCAAAACTTGTGAGCATAGCTGTATACCGGCTCTATCACTTCATTTGTTAGTTTAATAATTGTGTGGATGTCCCTTCATTTTAAAAGTTACAATGTCAGACAGACATATCATTTTCTGATCATCCAATTAACACATGATTTACTTTTTAAAATAAATTCAAAAATATTTCTTTAGAACTCATACAGCACAATGCTTTTGAGGGGTTAAGGTGGCGCAATGGAATGATTCGCTTGACCTTTGACAATTTGTTTCTGTGGTCTCAACGTTAATCCCTGTCACAAGAATACGGTCGCGGCGGGACTGAAAGACAAGTCCAGATCGAGGTGTTTGCAGAGCTCTCAGGACATGCTAGAATGGCACCATTGTCACTCCCCTGTCACAAGCACTGCATTTACAACAGAAACAAAGAAAGACAGCTTCAGTAGTTTTTGTTGCTGTGGAAGGGTCTGCTAATGGAGACATGCGCCTAGAACATGCAACCCAGTCATCTTATCAACGCTGGAAACCGAAGAAAAGAATAAATCAAAAAATGTTTTTGTTGAAACCTGCCACTGGAAAAAGTCTGCTTCAAATGCCAATACAAGCTTCAAGAAAGAAAAACTGTGTGCATCTTATGTATCAGATTTAGAATAATAAAGCATACTTGGTCAGATCCAGGTTTCGAAGCAGCAAAGCCCTTCCATGTTCAGTCAGTGAGTAAATCAACACCAAAGCCACGCACTCTTTCTGGATCTCGGGCTTCTCCGACGCCAGCATTTCAATCAGGCATTCAGTGCTGCCGGCCCACTGCATCAGTACACGCTGGTTTTCCTCTAGAACACAACAGCATTCCTTATAAGAGCAAGATGACGTAGATGGATTCTGAACGGTTCCTTCACCCAGACAGGATGGTCCTTGGGAGAAGCTCTCATTGACACTGACAGGCTGTGGTTAAACAGAGAGAGCTTTCTGTGTTGCACCTTTCATGGGCACAAACTTTCAAGCAGAAGAAAACGGACTAGAGGGCACTACCGCCTGGAAGTTTACCATTCAAACAAGGTCAAATATGAAAGGAACGGCAGAACAATTAAGTCCCTCTAATTTAAAGGTTTATTGTGTTCAATGTTTTGCTCTCCTTTATTTAAATTTTTTTGCTTATTTTAGACGTTGAAAATTCCGCAATCAACTACCCTGTGGGTGTGCGCAGGCTAGTTTGAGAAACAGGGACTGGACAGACTGAATGCTGTTACAGATGTCTGAAATCAATTAGCTTACCATTTCCTTTGCAAACTGCCTGCCAGAGTACCAGCACAGAAACGCACAGTTCGTTATTAAAAGGATCCTGTGATTTTACAGAGAGACTCCTGTGAAGAACAGTGTGCATATTAATCTCATTTCAGACCATTCTAGTCTCTTATAACAGGTGATGACAAAAGATAGCTTGAAGTGTTTAATCATATTCTCATTTTACTAAATGTGTTCATTTATTATAATATACTATCCTGAATACCATTCTGTTTGTAATAGGATTAATTACCAATTCTTAAAGACAATGTGAAAAGTACAGGCTACCTCTACACAGGCATGGGTTGATCTCATTGGCAGAAAAATTCTTCTCTTCCCTTTTATTGGTAAATACTAAACTATCATGCTGTTGTCAAAAACTCAACACTGTATAATAATTAGGGTATGTGACGCTTTTGAATGAAAAAATATGACTTTATACCTTCCTTGTGGATAACACACTAGAAAGGGTAATGAAAGCTGTGTGTATTCATATGAAGCAAGCCGACTGCCATTACAAGAACCATTATCAAACACATACTACACCAGGGTTTGTGCAAGAGCTCACTTTGCATGCTCGAATTCTCACCAAGTGACTTTCAGAACTACCTTGATCTCTAGTACTGAAACATTTTAATTGTCCATTCTGCACCACACTGTACCTTTCACTATCTAACTCATGTGTAGTAGCACAGCCGTGATCTCCTTACCTTTGTACAATGATATTGCTGTTGATGACACTGAAGCCATTGTTTATTCTGAATAATGTCTGTTCGGTGCCTAGAATAAATAAAAGATAATGTCAAACCAGTCAAGCACGGGGCTGTGGCTTTGGTTGGCAGATCTATCATTCATGAAGACTCTTGCTGAGTTTTCGAAACCGAAAACCAAAATTCAAGGTCATGGGAAACAAGGAGAGACGTCAGTGCACATGAAATGAATTCTGGCACAACATTGCTTTCCTGTTTTGTATATGCACAGTATAGAAATCCTCACTAAAACATGAGGCGGGATACAGAAGCAGCTACAAAGCAGTGCAAAGCTATCTGAATAGCAGACTTGACAAGGTGACTGAAACCTCCTTCAGAACTGTGCAGCATGCTGTGTAATACACTCTGGCACTCAATCTAGTCTCCAGCGAGGCTGAATAAATGTTAAAAACCTTGACCTGCCCTGAGACACACTGGCAAGCACTGTTCAAAACAAACAGACTAAAAAGAAGAAGAAAGGCTGAGTGTGTCAATTCAGCAACCTCCTATAAAGCGTTTTTCTCTAATAGCACTGAAATGCTTTAAACTTCAAAGAAACGAAGATTTAAAAAGCAATGTGTCAATACCATGTTAAAAGGTAAAGTCTGGCTGATAAAGGCATAAGTCGAAACATTTGTCTGCTTGGGCTATAAACCTTTGTTAGCTCTGTTAACACTTACAATCTTTAATTCTTTCCGTCAAAAGTCGTATGCCACCAGCATAGTAAAGGTTTACTTGATCGGGCTTCGCAAGTTTCTGAAGAAGTTCAAGCAGCGAGGTGGCATTCTCTTTCCCTTGTTCAAATTCTTCCAGTGCTTCCTTCTCCTGGGTATTTTTCTTCTCTTCACAATATACCTGGTTTATGTAATCTTGAAGCAAAATATGTGTTATTAAAACAACCGAATTAATTTTGGCATCCATCTAGCATTCACTCCGATCTAAAGACAGAATGACTAGTGCTAAAAACAGACCCTGAATCCAGCTGTTTAACTGAGATCCATACATTTTCGATTCATTGCTCTTGAGATACAACATGTCTATTATCCAATACAACAAAAATACTAAAATAATTAAGCACAGAGGAGAAATCAATATACCATCAACTGTAAATGGATTAGTCACACACACAATATATTGACATTAAACATGTGGAACCTTTTAACAGGTGCTGTATAAAAAGTTATGAATGTTTACATCATTTATAATAGAAATTTGAGTACAACCTGGAGTGGCAATGTTATGAAGCTCAAGATTATAAAAACTAGGATTTGAAAAAATAATAAAAAGAGCAGCGACAACACACATACATTTCACAAAACACGTTCACAAAATATCAAACAAAAATCACCAGAAATTAGCTGTATAATATATCTTGTTTTCACACGTTCTGGTCTAACAGTAGCCCCTTGCTCTGGCTTTACTGTGACAGCAAGGTGAACAGCAGGAGCTCTTTGATTTTCTGTGCAGTGCAACACTTGAGCATATTGCCCTTCATGTGGGGTACGCTGTCGAGGTCCTTCCCTATGCTGGAATTACTTTAACATGTACAGTACGGTGCAAGGGCATGGACATCTGCTGTGCTTGCTATTCAAAACAAAAAGACACTTGGCCAGTCTGAAATATCACGGAAAGCTGAGTTTACTGGTTTTGTTATATTGGCTGATTACCATGATGAAGAAAAAGTTACCCCATCTTAAAACAGCTGCTACCTTCAAAAGCAAGACGTCTGTACAGAAAAATCCAATCTCAAGTGTTATGTTGTTCAGTTTTAAATTCATATATATATATATTTAAGTATATATCTCGCAGTTTCGTCGTTCATCTTTAATCACTTTGCTTTGCTTTTTTCTTTTAGACCGTTTTTTGTGCTTCTTTTAGTATTTCTACGTTTCCTTTGCTGTAAAATGCTTGAATAAAGAGCTTGGTAGCTTTCAAACTGTACTCAAGCACATAACAAGACAGTAAACCACGACAGCTTTCAATTAAATGGTAGAACAAATAGTTGTTCTGACTAAAAAGCATCTCCAGCAAACCTCTGTAGAATTAGATCTGCTATTCCCCTTGAACCACACAAACTTCAGAACTAATTCTCTGAATTCTTATCAATGTTGGTGTAAAGATAATGAACCACAATAGGCTTTTCAACAATTTGTTTAAATTGTGAAATTTAGACAAGTTTTAGCAATTGGGTGGTGTCTGATGATAAGTTTTATTTTAACGATTGATTGATAAGTTTTTTTTTTTTTTGGGGGGGGGGGCTGACTTTTTATATAATTATTTTCAAAGAAATAATGATGAATGCAAAAACACAGAACACAACCTTAGCTTTAGCAAGGCACGGTGGCTTGGTCTCACCTTTTACCAGCCTCTCTTGCATCGGATCAATTTCCAGTATCTTTTGATAACATCTGTGAGCCTGAAAAAAAAAGAAAAAAGACAATTCATATTGTACTAGAACAAAAATCCAAAATCTGACTTTACAGCAGTAGAGGTTTTATAGTGACTGTACCTTCCGATGTTTAAATATTGTAGTTCTATTCTTATATTTGAATGCTTTCATGAGGTTACTCTCCCAGCACACACAAGCATTTTTCGTAACCAGAAAGGTCTGACAATCCTAATTTGGTTGAAACTTACGGCAATTTCTAACAACAAAAAATAATGTATTGGAAAGCATAAGGGAAAATCCCCATGTAGTTATTCTATTCCCTTTGGTGAAAAATGCATTATACAGCAAAAGGAACGAACTTGGGCTGACCCACCTCACAAAGGTTTAAGCATGGATTTAAATTTTATACAAGCACATGCTTATCGCTGTATCTCCTTGGAGGGACGCAGAAATACATTTCCGTCAGATCCCAGATATGAAACAACTACACATCATTAAACACAGCTGTTAGTTTACATAACTGTGTACCGTCTGTGTTTCTTTTTTTTCACTTTAATTGGGAGCTGCTGGGCAGTGATCTGCTTGTTACACAGTATACAGGGCAGCCATCCCTTGTGCAGTAGAGCTGTGCAGTCTGTAAAGGGCATAGCAAGCAATAATAGGGGAATTTAACTGAAACAAATCTAAGTTTATAATAAGCCAGTCTTACAGTCTAGTTTTATTAGAATTCTTACTGGTAATCTCTATCATTGTTTAAATTAAGGATTTGCTAATATTTCAACTTCAACTCTAACTGCTACATCTCCTACCTTTGTATTGGGTTCATTCCAACTGCAAGTAGACCACTGAGAGGGAGCTTGCATTGCTACACAAAGTCACTGAGAAAATCTAAAGTGCTATTTTATATTAAAAATGTTTTTTATATTGCCTCTGTATGTTACTTTAATGCACAGCTGTCTTCACAATTAAAGAGGGCCCCTACTCAACTAACTAGACTATAGTGTTATCAAGATCACCAGGACACCCTGGCTGACCTAAGCACTCCCCTCCCCGGGCGGCACTCGGCCAACTGTGCACCGCCCCCTGGGAACTCCCGTCCAGGGTTGGCAGTGGAACAGCCTGCTCGAACCGGAGACCTCCAGGCTACAGGGTGAAAACTGCCCTCCATGCGCAGAGCCTTTACCGGTTGCGCCACTCGGGAGCCCCTCTTATTAAAAATCCTTCGACAGCTTTATTTAAAACGCCTGTTATTTGTTTAAACTGACACCACAGAACCAGAAGAATATGTTGGTATATTTCGGGATGTCTTTGCAATGAAAAAAAAAAAGTTTGTGTTGAAAGCAAGTGTTCAACCTTCAAAAATGTGTCCATTTAAAACTCTACAAAACACCCAATCCTAAAAAATGCTCCTATAATAGTAAATGATTTGCTGTCAAACCCTGAGCTCAGCATGTCATACTGGATTAGCCCAGAGGAGAAGCTCGGACACAACACATTTAATCACAGATATGTGAGCTGTGTAACTAACATTATTACTGTATTACAAGATACTTCCAGCTGCCCACAAAACGCGTTTCACCGGATCAATTAGATTTTCCACTGAGTGAAAAGCAATGGGGAATAAAATGTGTTAAACAGGAACGTGAAGAGCAGACATCAAGCACATGGGGAGAATGCTAAATAGAACCAATCAACTGGGAGAAAGACATACTTTAATCAATTTCATTCACGACTTTCTACAAAAGAATAAAGGGCAATACTCAATTAAACGTAAACTGTGCTGAGACAAGGGATTAATATGGCAAACGCAATTCTGGATGAACTAATCACGTCCGAGTGATTTTAGTTAATCTTTCGAAGCACACTACCGTATATTGCAACGGCACATTTACAATTTCTAATTCAGTTTGGATTTTCAGAACATCTTTCTAAGCAGCAGTGTTTTCTTTTTTTATTATTAGGAGGGGTTGTACTGGGAAATGTTTGTAGTGATGACAGAACAATTACAGAGGTCGGTTAAAATGAGTAACTAAGTAAAAGCATGTCTCATAGTTCAGGCAGCTGTTTCAAACTTTTAAATGTCCTTTTCTTGGGAACCTTTTTCACAGATTGCCTAATCCAGGTTAAAAAAAAAAAAGGACAAGGACTATAGTTTTTAGTCTCAGTTAGCACATCAGGGAAGTCAACAGGTGGATAGCAAATAGGAAACAGACTGTCAGAGGACCAAAGAGTTGCAAGAGATGCTGAAGAAACCAATTTGACACATACAGTCTCCCTTGTGCCTATATCAGTATTATAAGAGAATATATAATATAAACCTACCTCTTCATAATTCTTCAATGCAAGGTTAGCTCTTCCCATGTGTACATATGCCTTTAAGCACTTCTCATTGCACTGTGTTGAAAAAATAAATAAATAATGAACAGCCATTCAAGTACACTGTGCAGCTGCAGAGCAAGTTAAAAGCCTCCCGATGGAATTAATTTGGATCACAATAAACTCCAGCTAACAAGCACTCCCTCCTGTTCTCTACTGTATCAGTTCAGGATTACTATGTTGGATACAGCCTTGCAACAGGAGTTATTATTCTCGGTTTCTCAGGTTTGATTTCAAAAGAGAGAAGACACCAAAAGAAAGTGATTAAATGAAATTACAAAGCGATGTAATGTGTTACTATCATCAACACCATGTGAAACCATCAGTGGACATGTATATGAGATCAAATATGTGCTAGCACATTATTCAACTTTAACAGTCATGTGTTGCACATTGTTATCAGCTTTGGGCGATTCTCTACAAAATGAAAAAGCAGCTAATTATAAAGATACACAGTACTTACTTTTAATGCCCATTCACAGTCATTTACAGCTTCTTTGTATTTCTCCAACTTGATATAAGCCTTGCAAAATAAAACAATGTAATCACTACAAGACACAAACATTAAAGCACTGATCGTATTCTTTATAACAGCCAGTGCTGCTGTTTTGCTGTGCCCTACACTGCACCCAATTCTCTAACCCATAAACAAAGCTGATTTTCCCTGTACAGTACAAACCTGTGCCCGGTTGGTATAGAGGACTTGCATGTCTCGCAGTTTCTCAAGTCCTTCACTGTAGCGCTGGACTGCGGTCTCATAATCACCTTTGGCAAACGCCTCATTTCCCATTTCTTTTAATGCTGCAAAAAGGAATGGTCAGTTTTTATTTATAATGAATTAAACAAATGCCGTCAGCATAGAGGATAATACACCAGTAAAAAGACAAAAGAACAACGTATGCATGTAATTACACACCCTTAGCCAACAATTCATTTTCTTTACGTCTTTCAGATCTTTCGAGTGCGTCCTTTTCTAAAAGCTTCATGAAGTTCTCTAAAAAAAGAAAAAAAAGACATATATCTCAATATATCATTAGGGTAAGTGAATATAATATTTTTTATTAAAGATCAGAAATACAAGACACTGTTATAGAAATCACATTAAACTTCATCAATGGGGGCACCAGAGCCTGATTAATGTGAAGAGGTTGTAGGTTTTGCATTGATATTAAAAAAAAAAAAAAGAAAACACACAATTCACAAACAAACACAGAAACACTAAAGCAGTGTAAAACAGCACAGCAGTTACTGGATCAAACTTCAGCATTAACTCATCTTACAAACAATACAGGCAAAATGACTCAGTACACATTTCATAGCATGCAAAATTATTATTATGATTATTTTTTTGCATACAAGGGCACAGTACCTTGGCTAGTGTCTGCATCATTCCGTAAACCCTGAAAAATATTTTGGAAATGACAACTGATCCTATATTACACGGAAATGCATTCATTTGAAAACCAGTTGGAGGTACTTTAGCAATTTGCGGCAGTAACTAAAGGAATAGCTTTATTACCAAACCACAAACTGACCCCTTCCATTACTCAAGCAGCACATGGGGGACCCACATCAACAAATACAACTATGCAGATTATTATTAGCCATCGCCATAAGAAAGTAGTAAAAGAGTATGATTATGATATTTTTTTTTCATGTACCACCCCTTTAAAAACGTTTACCCTGCCATGTTATCAGCAATACTGGCACTAAAACACATGCAGGTATCTTTAGGGTAACTCAACTATGGCAGAGCAGGATTGTAGTGCTCTGCTCCTCGGCTATGAATTCTTATTCTTGTTAGGCCACATGGAGTTCAGTTTGAAGGCAGTATTCTCACACAGGGAGCTGCGCGATTCTCTGCTGGTTTATTGTTTATTACGGTTCGGTTCAGTCTCGTCTTGCACGGCTCGTCCACCTCCCCCTTCTCTTTAAGGGCTGATATCAGTTGATCTGCCTTTTCTGCAGCTCTTTGTTGTGAAACAGCATCGTTGGAGTTCATCTCCTTCACCAGCTCACCTGGGAAAGAAAGCAAAAACTTTATTAATCAATCTGATCGCCCATGTTTTTTTTTTTTTTTCAAGGTGCTTTTATATAATCAGCTGTAGCTGGAGTGTATTGCACATATGAGCTCTCTTTGTATTTTTTACTATGTACAGCACTCTGGGATGCCATGGTATAAAGGATGCTATATATAAAAATACATTTCTATTGGATTGCATTTGGTCTCAACCCAAACCAGGTTTCAGTCACAGAAACAGGGTGCATTTTGAGCTTTAACTCTTAAACCTTTATGAAAAAACACTATTGCACTCTAGAACAGCAAGCATACATCCACCGAAAACCCAGCTCATTACAGGCATAACTGCATTACAGTATAACGCTACAGGCTTAAAGGTGTGCTCGATATAGTTTAAAGAAATCATTAATGGGACTACTCTTGCCAACTAGAATCAGTTACTACGGCAAGCGGTCCAGCTTGCGCCCCTGCAGCTTCAGTTAAAGCCCCTTCACGAATTTAAACATAGGGATGTAATTTATAATAAAGCTGAGAGAGCACAGGGCTTAACCAGAATGCAGGCAGCAGACACCAAAGAATGACCTGTTAACACAAAACCCAACAGGACAGTAACAGCACGAAATGCACAGCGGGTAGCAAGTTAATGTACCTCGACAAACACCAGACAGCATAATAATGCTTCAGCGCCCTTCCTGTTCGCTATACTCGACAAGCAGCTGAACTACATCACAACACATACTGTACTAATAGTTAGTTACTATACTTACTTATCTGGTCCACCTGCTTCAGAAACTTCTCCAGATCGGCCGCCTCCGCTGTCATATTTACTTCTTGGTCAAATCAAAACGATCTGAAACGAGTCCCCTGCAAACAGTATTATTAAAGCAGGTTAATTTAAACTGCCGGCTATATCATTAGTTACTGTGTGTGCAGGTGCAAGACATTTACAAACGCTTAGCCACTGATATAAAAATTCACAGAAAGAGACTAAACTGTTTGTACACACGATCCCGGAAGTGAGGCACCGGTGTGTTGTCTGCGTTGCACGTCGATGCACGTTTTCCATAATTTTAACGTGACTCTTAACTTTTATTTAAGTACAAAAAAAAAAAAAAAAAAAAAAGTTGTGCCGTGCCTGAACGACGTCTGTTATATAGTTTTAAGATAACGACGTGTTACCTTTACTTTTTGAACAGTGCAGATTTGTAACTACAAGTCAGTCAGGACGCTTAGCGGGTTACCATGGTTACCGGTCGCTGTAAAGGGGTAGGTAGGACGAGCGACCCCAGAAAGTTTTTCAGTCCCTAACACAGGGGTAAGTTATTTTAGTGAAGGTCCAAAATTCTTGCTTACACAAAGGTCAAGGTCCGGAGCACATTTTTTTTTACTCCCATCTCCATACCGCCAAACAAACACAGAGCTACAGTTTTATTATTATAAAACTATAGTTTTATTATTATATAAAAATGTACTGAACATTTAGTTCATTCTATTTATAGTGCCAGCAGTGGACAGATGTTTTGGAAACTGTTTTAACAGTTCAGAAACTCCAGCTAAGTTTCCGAGTGTATAGAAGTGAGTGTTCAAACGATTACTCGTGTGTTATTGTCAGTGTTAGATTCTGGTGATATAGTGCCCCTATCTAGCCTTACATTTGTTCACTATATGTCACACTTTAATTGTGCATATATATGGTAGAACCGCTGATTAAATGGTGATGAAATTAATTATTAACATGATTTCCAAACATGGATACTATGCGACAATGGCAGGGGACGTGCTATATGTAACTGACACCATTGTATAATTATTTTAAACATCATAAATATCATGGAATATTTATTTTAATATTTTATCCTGTATGACTGGGCGATGCCTTCTGCAATTCTGCCAGCAGTCCTGCTTGGTTTGCAGGCTGAGGAGAGCAGTATCAGAAAGTGAAAACGCCAAGGGCTGTTCTGATGATTGTTAATCCCCAGCAACACTGAAGGAAGGGATTAGAACATTATATTGAGTAATGGCCACCTGAAATACAGTAAAAAATAAAAACAAAAAAACGTTTTGTCCCATTCCTGCAAGTGTATAAGTGCATCCTCCTACAAGGTGTATAAAATGTGCTATCTGATTCATCATTTTGAAAATGCATGGGTTTTCAACTGCTGTATCCATGTAACAAATAAAAAACTGCCCGCAGAAGCAATTCCATTCTGACAAATGAGTGATGTCTCCCTCTGATAATGTCAGAGTATCAAGGGACAGATTCCTGGGTTTTCAGAGCTGCAAAAACTGATGCATGGTCACGGTCTTCAGAAAAATCCCAGATTAAAGCAACACTGCTATTCTGCAACAGGCGAATAAACTGGAGATTATAATGAGGTGGTCTTTATAGAGAAATGCCTGACTGAACTGTTTTATGAGTAAAAATAAATAAAAAAAGAAAGAAAAAAACACCTTAAAGGGCAGATCACATCAATTATAATATAGCTATTTTTTGTGCAATTATAGTATTGTTTAAAGCGTTTAATTGGTGCATGATAAGCAAAGCAATTGTTTCACAGAGTACGAGGATGCAGAGGAGGCGGTCGTCCGTATGTACTGTGTGTATGACGTCGTTTTTTTCACTGGGAGAATGTGACTGTGCGGCTAGGTTGGGGTGTCCCTCTACCTGTACTCCGTCTGTCACACTTGCATCTTGAGCACACGAGATGATATTCCACATACTGCAGATCAGTCATTTTAATATACTTTACCGTGATACGAGCACTGCATGCGCTCAGCCAATCATATCTAGATCTTAAATACCACCCACTTATCCAATTGGCATTTCATTTCCAGTCCTCCTTCTGTGGTGTTCTGTAGAACTCTGTTAATTTCTTCATCCTGCTGAGCTCTCATTGTGAATGTACAGCCGGGTGTAATGTTTTACTAGGAATATATCCTTAATATCTCCCTAACATCACACATGAATAGAGGCAGTGTGACTGAGACTGTCAAACCTGCTCCCAGACCAATGCACCCTCCTGAGATGCCATAAGACTTGTGGATCAGAGAGATTTGTATTACTTAACACAGTCATGGCAGATTGACTGGTGTCCCCTTGAGCCATCCTCTGTCAGATGAGGTACTCAAGTTCCAGAGAAGAATGAACTGACAGTGGCTAGAGAGAAGCGCCCCCAAGAGAAGTCAATACGTTTATACAGTTTGTTTAACAAAAGATAATTTTATCAGCTCAGTTCTCCTAATGGCCACCGTTATTGTTTCAAAGCAAACAGCTTTTAATTAATCGCATCTTCTAATGTGTGTATGGATTTGAATACATTATGTCATTTCTTTTGACTTGGAGACGTCTTTAACGCATGGATTATAAATAAGTGCATACGTTTTCAACCCAGTTTGTTCAAACCTGTAATTAATTGCAATTTCTCTAATACAGTGTGTACAGTAGATTGGAATAACAGCGTTTCTCCAGGGGAAGAGACAATTGCTAGTAACATAAGAACATAAGAACATAAGAAAGTTTATAAACGAGAGGAGGCCATTCAGCCTATCTTGCTCGTTTGGTTGTTAGTAGCTTATTGATCCCAGAATCTCATCAAGCAGCTTCTTGAAGGATCCCAGAGTGTCAGCTTCAACAACATTACTGGGGAGTTTGTTCCAGACCCTCACAATTCTCTGTGTAAAAAAGTGCCTCCTATTTTCTGTTTTGAATGCCCCTTTGTCTAATCTCCATTTGTGACCCCTGGTCCTTGGATAAGGTCTAACCTGGGTAAGGTTGATTGAAAATATAGATATCCGGTACAAACAATATAACAAGATATTTATAGTTAGCATTAAGCTTGCAGAAAACAGACTTTTTTTTCATCTTGCTGTGGTGTATTCCTGGGGGCTCTGTGCGAGAATGTATCTTTAAATGACTCTAAGGCTTTTTTTTTTCTTCATAGTCAGTGTATTCCGCATGTAAATTCTGCAGTTGCCTTCACTGGTGCTTATCCCATCAAAGTGTCTGACTGACAGTTCAGGCTGATAATTCATCAAGCGTGTCGGACTGTAGGTGAATCCCACGGCACCTCAACCCTGCTTTGGAAAAGGTAATTAGCAGCTGGAGTTTACAGCTCAGTATTATCGATGGCCTTATTAGATGAAAGCACGGCGCCTGAGGGTGGATTGTACCCATCCCAATAAGGATGGAGAAGAGCAGTGAGCTCCACTTCTGCCATCTTTTCACTATATATTTCAAGGCCACCTGAGAGTTAATATAGCTGGGGAAATCGGTTTAGCTTATTAGTTGAAAATGAGACTGCTAATATGAATGGGGTGTATCAAACATGATTGGCCTCTCGTATTGTGTTCTGGGGTATGGGCTATCTGTCTGCCCTCTGTGCAGGGTCACACACTGGTTGCTGGTAACAAGCCTGTACATAGTCTCTTGTGTTTCCACGTGTTCTGTATTTTGTGTTGCTTGTCTGTCTATGAAGTTCTGAGAAGAATCGTGACAGCAGATAACATTTCAAAATATATTTTCTTTATTTCTCTGCTTTTGGCAGCAAGTTACTTGCAAGTGTGTTTTTTTTTTTTAAAGACACATTCTTATTTTAAGAGACACACCTTGGATAAACGATTTGTATATTCTCTGTGCTGGGGACACTGTGGTGGGGAGTTCCAATGAGCAATGGTAACACTAGACTGATCATGCTGGCAATAAATCATCCATTCTGCAGCTGCTTCTTATCAAGAACCACGGTAAGGGTTCATTAATCACTAGCATTGCTGTTGTTTAGAGCGGCTCTTATGAAATATTCTGTGCACGGACTTTTAAAACAAACAGCAGCTTGGTTAAGCTTTTGAGGTGAACCGAACCCCACAGTGCTTTAGCAGTGTGCACCCCAGTCCACTGGCTTTGAGACAATCAGTAACACAGACCCAGAGTAGAGGGGTGTGCACGCTCTTGCAAGAAAGGGGTTGAAAAGGGAAGTTGTGCTAAAGAAGCAGACAATGAGCAGTCTGGGCAACAAAATGGATTTGATGGTTCAGTGACTTTTCAGCAACTTCAATAAGGATTTCTTCAGTTTCCACCCAGATTCACTAAGAATGTATAGCTGGATTATTAAAAGAGCATACAATAAATAGACTGGCACGCTGATTTATTAAAATGTATCCTATTAATATTGTAATAAACAGTTTAAAATTTGGTAAAAAAAAAAAAGTTTGACTGTGTATATTCGCAGTATTGACTCACACGTTGCTGTAAGATCTGTCTGTACAATTAGATCATTTACCAGAGAAGCCCTCGTGTTTTCTGTTCACATAGCCATCTGATAATCCAACAGTGCCCCCTTGTGTTGTTTTACTGTACTGCAAGGTGAGGCTGGCTTCAAAACATTTTTTAAAAGGACAATTCTGTCATTCAGCTAGAAGAGAATTCGATAATCAGATTCAAGACAGTGACAGCCATTCACACTAATTAAAATACTGGAAATGCGTCTCTGTGTCAAAGTACCAGGATTAATACATCCTGACAGCCAATACCAGTCAAGATGTTCCTGTGAAATAAAACGATAAACTATAGATCAGATTGAAGATTGATTGGGCTCTCTGGATATATACAGCAGTACTATACTATAATGCTCCTTATAGTACATCTTTCCAATCAGCCAATGGAGTGAAAAAAAAATAAATAAAAAAACAGTAATTACCTTGATAAGATTATCAAAAGATTACCATAATGGTGCAAGCTACTCAAAGCGCCAACAGCTGTCAGTTTGCAATGCTCGTTTATATACTGCGAAACGTACTCCATGTTATTCTAATGCAATGCGACTAACCAATGGAAGATCTGCTGCAGTCCAATCATAAGTGAGCAGAGGCGGGACATAAACAGTTGAAAGTCTACCCGGGCTGAAGGTGTTGAGTAATTGTAACCAATCGGAATCAAGGGTCGGGTCCTTGTTATACAGATGTCCAATCATGAGTGAGTAGAGACGGGACATAAATAGTTGACGGTCTTGGGAGTTTAACCAATGGGAAAGTAAAGATCTGCCGTGGTTTTGCATCTGTCCAATCATTAGTGAGAAGAGGCGGTGCATAAATATGCTAGGGCAAGAACAGCTGAATTTAGCCCGGTATTGCTTACTATAGTGACCATTATTGGGAATTATATTGAGAACTTCAAAGCAATATTTGAAATGGCTTTTTACACTCTGTATACAGTCAGATACCCCAGTAGATTTTGTCAAGGCACGTCACTGTGTATTATTTACTTTAGGCGGTATTGACATTTACTGGTATATATATCTTATTGGTCCACAAGAGGGAGACTCAAACTAGTCAATAAACTTGATTTTACGTAATTTTACAGTAATGTAATCCACTCATCTGCTTGCTGACTTTGTTTATAATAATGCAGTACAACAGGCAGAAACATGTTCTATTTTTTTATTTAGCTTATCTGCTGAACCTAAGCAACCAGCGCCAGCTGGTCAGTGAATCATGATTTAAGTGCACGGCGGAGGACAGGAGGTATTTGAACCACAACATACCCACAGTTTACTTTCCATGAGAGAGAGAGAGAGAGAGAGAGAGAGAGAGAGAGAGAGAGAGAGAGAGAGAGAGAGAGAGAGAGAGAGAGATGGCGCTGGTTGAGAAACTTAATTCAATTCTGTTCCCCATAGAATTCAGTAGCCCTGCTGGTAAAATAGGATAAACAGAGCAGGCGTTATCAAGGTTAGCTAATAGTATCTTAAATGAGGCTGTTTTACTGCCATAGTCCATTGATCTTGGTAGATGACAGTTAGCAGGCAATCTACCATTACAATGAAATAAGAGGAGACATACGAAAGCCAGGGTTAGGGTTAGGGTTAGGGTTAGGGTTAGGGTTAGGGTTAGAACTTTAAGAACAATATACAGCACCACTCTTCTGCAACACGACAAGCTCCATTCAGAGTAATTCAAAGCCACTGCAGACACACTATAATCTGTATTGTCAACATTGTCATGAAAGACACTGGCCACGGCTTTAATATTCAAGTCTTTGACACTTAGTACACTTGGCCATAATGCAGGACAATTAGGGCTGCCATAGTAATGGAATTTATGTAATTGCTGGTCATGCTTCAGTAAGGATAGTGTCTTCCTGTGAGTGTTACTTCTACAATAACAGATTATCTCCAAGATAATATATAACAGGGTTTTACTGGAATAGCTAGACTCCCTGCCAAGTAAATAACCTGAAGAATACACCTTTGAGGTCTTGGACGCTTGTGAAGCTTGCAATGATTTAGTTAGTCCAATAACGGCATCACATCTCCTCCTTGTCTGGGTATTAAACATAAATTGAGACAAGCTATAAAGTGGAATGCGATGACGTTTGGGTGACTCATTTCCTTTGATGGATTTTTCAAACAGTCCTTTCATCTGTTTGTTTTTTCTTAATTACGTGCCTGTTTTTTTCTTCAGCTTGGCTTTATTTATTTATTTATTTTGGTTTGGTTTTCCGATCTTCCCAGAAACACACAGTTTAACAATCCCCCCATTAACGTCAGAACTGCATTGAACAAAATTGTAACGTGTCTTTGACATCTTTTTAATTAACTGCAACAGCGCCTGGGGGAATAGTGGAAGTAGAGCAACACGAAACAATACAGTGCCAATTCGTTATTCTGTACCTCCTATTATCTATCTATCTATCTATCTCTCTCTCTCTCTCTCTCTCTCTCTCTCTCTCTCTCTCTCTCTCTCTCTCTCTCTCTCTATATATATATATATATATATATATATATATATATATATATATATATATCAGCGTTATTATTGTTTCACTTTGAGTTTGCTGACAATGTTTTGGGTCTTGTCTTTCTGTAGAGGCAAGCATGAATGTGAACAGTTGTATTCTATATGGTTAAAACTGGGCCTATCAAGTTCCCTTTCTGCTAAAATGTGTTTATTAATAAAACATAACAGTGTTGCTTACATCATGGGCGATAATTGGAATGGCCCTTTTTTTTTTTTTTTTTTTTTTTACTCAAAAACTTCCAGCTCCAGCTTTTCACTTAATACGATGCATGTGCTTGAGTTTTTTTTTGGCTCGGCTGTTGTTATCATTTGTATGAACGCTAGGCAGAGGGGAAGAAGTGGGGGGTGAGGAATGGGAAAAACCGTGCTTGCTTGCTGTACAGGATTTGCTGATAATTTTAGACGCCCTGTTATTGAATAATGTTTCATCAGGCTGATGTGTGTGATGTGTGCGTGGTTTACATCTGCCTGTTTACTATAATTTCCTATCAACCTCACTTCAACAAAGCTTTTTATAGTGTGTAAAATAACGGGCTCGGTTTGTTTAGCCTTTCTTCACAGGAATGCACGGCGATAACCCCTGTGAAGGTTATCGTTCTGAGCGTGCGTCTGACTCCCTTAGTGAAGTGAGCTGTAGAGAATTCTGGAGTCATTGATATTTCCGAATGCTTTTACAGTGAGCGAGGTGATAACTTGTGTCCCGGCTGTGCTTGTTCAGTGACATGCCAAGGTCTCAAGGAAGGGAGGTTAGGGTCTAAACAGAAAAAAAGAGGCTTCCTCGTCTTTTGCTTGTAATCGTGGGCTAAAATATCCAGAATGCTGCAGTACAATATGGATATAAAGGGCCCACCTTTCAACACAATTTGCTGCAAATGTCCGGGATTAATCATATGAAGTTGCCTAACAGGAAATGCAATCTCTTTAGCTTGTGTTCCTTTGCGTATTTCCAGTTTATGTAATCAGTCCAGTTGGATAAAACAAAGAAACAACGGGTTTGACTTCGCTGAAACAGCACCTTATCGCATAAACCACTGTGTTTACCCGTTTAGTTCAAGTACAGGAATTCTGCGTGGGACTCTTACACTAGATGAATGGGTAACCTGTGCCACAGCCATGCTTGTTTACTTTACAGAGTGGCAGAATAATAAGGTTGCAAAGAAAGAGAAATTGTGTGTGTGCCTGCAGCTGGGACTGCTACTAGAAATGTAGGCAAACAGCATCGAACTAAATCTGCAGATACAGTGAGGTTTACCCAGGACGTGAAGTGGGTCTGTCTATTAAATTCTATACCAGTCTTGCCATTTCAGAATTCCATTGGTTAGGGTCTAAACAGAGAAAATGTTGGAGAAGTCCTCATTTTTGTGGGAGTGTTCAGAGCAGAGGAGAGGAAGGACACCTTAACAAAATTGCACAACAGGGAATGTAATTTCCTCTGCTTTGTTTCAAGTTAAAGTAAACTTTAGTGATTTAAATGTGAACTCCCATCAAAGCTGCAGTTTGTCTGCAAATTCTACGGGCTTTTCAGTAACGTACTATTGTTAGGGTTATATAAATGTACAGCTAGCCCTGTCAATCAAGTGGTTTGTAACCCTTTATTGGGCTGTCTTTTTCTGTAACAGGCAGACTGCTCTTTCTTCCAGTGTACTTCGCCAATGCTTGGTAGAGTTTAGTGATTGTTTTACACTTGAGGTTTACACTGTGTTCACAAACTCATAGCTTAATCTTTATTATCAGTAGGGATTTGTAAATTACCAGTTCAAAAACAGTCTGTAGCAAGTTTACAAGCACTGGTACACGTTGATCAAATCTGTTACTCACACACCTTACAACATTTATCTATTTGTCAAAGGCTTTTAAAAGTTTATTTTCTGATTTCTAAATACTCTTGAGTCTTTTAACGATACGATGGGTGGCCAACACAACCCGATTATAATTTAAAGAAAGTTTAACATGTTTTCTTATTATCACCCATGCTGAACAAAACCCATGTATTTCATATTTTGAAGGTGTGCAAAGCTGCATTGAATCATTATATTCCTTTTGATAACCACAGTCTTTTTATACATATTTCCTTGTTTCCAAAATGAGTCTGACAAAAGCATGACACAGTTTAATAAATTACAAAACAGTTATTCAATAAAATCCATTATGCATTACAAACATCAAACAATTACACACTTACATAAAGAAATTCAATGCAATTAACAGTTCCTCATAGAGCCCCCAAGTTATTAAGCACATTTAATGGAGCAACATTTACCACCAAAATGTTACATTCGAACAGGAAATGTCACATCCAACATTCAAACTTCCAACAAAGATTGACACACGACTTTCTGTAGTGTATGGTAATCCTTTTACCTCTCGCAAAACTCAACTGTTCTACTTATTATCGAGTTTTGTTTTAAAATAATACTACATGCAGTTGATATTAAATGTAACCTGTTTTCGTGAGTACCTGATCTGACAAATTATCAAACAAAATATAAAACACAGCTGGCAACAATACCAATATGAGATAAGCTTATTGCAAGATGATCGTCTGTATAGCGGTAGCTGATTTATAGTTTTCTCTGTGTTGGGGGGGGGGGGGGGGGGGGGTGGCTAATTCAGTAGCCTTTCAAACTCTGGAGGCCCCAGTTAGAATATAACTCAATTGAAAAATGAAATGATTTGCCTTATTCTAGCTGCATCTTCACCAGTAAAACCAAGCTGTGAAACTGGCTTCTGATATCTACCTTTGGCTCCATCTGCTGTCCGTAGTTTATTTTGCCTCGACAGTGTTATCCAAAGGTCAAGTATTAGCTCCATAGTGTGTTGATTTTCAGAGGAGGCAAAAGCGGATCTAAGTCTTTCATTGTTTTTTTTTTTTTTAGACCTACTTTGGAATGTGGTAGACAGCGGCGTATTCAAAAGAAAACTTTTGGTCCATTTTGAAAACACGAAGTGATCAGTGGAACTACATCAGGTTTTAAAAGGCAACCTAGGACTTATTTTGCCATTTTAGAAAATCATGAATGTGTGTGTCCTGCATGTGCAACATTTAATTCACCTTGCTACTGCACCGGCTTTCTCTGGTATTATAATTAATCGACAGCTCTATTCTACCTATGTGCCTCTGAGGTGTTTTTTTTTTTCTCTTGCGTCCTCTGCATTAGATCAGGTGACTTCCTATATTAGTGCAAAATGAAGAGACTAACATCATGATTTTCAAAAGGGGCAAAATAAGAACCAGGTGGCAAAATGATTTGTAAAGCCTAATGAATGGAACCACGTCACTTGATTTGTATTTTCAAAGCGTCAACATTTGAATAGAAGACATGTTTCAGCTAAACCCTTTGAAAGCCAGATACTTAGTGACCCGAATCAGCTTTTAGAAATCACTGTGTAACCTACTTCTTATTTTGCCCCTTTTGAAAATCATGCTGTAAATTCTGCTAACCCTCCATACTAACCTTAAACTGGGTTCTTCTCAATCTGCTATGATGGAAACTAGCGGATGACTGAACTCGGCTCAGTATCAAATGACAACATGGAATCTGTCCAACACACCCACACACGCACACACACACACACACACACACACACACACACACACACACACACACACACACACACACACACACACACACACACACACACACACACACACACACACACACACACACACACACACACACACACACACACACATAATGAGGTGCATTCCTGCTTAAAAGAGGCCCAAGAGCGACTGAGAGGGTGCGTTCAGATCACTGGCTTCCCGCTCACAAAGTTTCTCTGTTGAGAGCTATTGCCCACAATTCCAAAAGTTCCCTTCCCCCAGTTAACAGCTGGACCTGCACAACACACTTGGAAACAGTATTCAAAAGCAGCTCTCACCAAAGTGATGTTTAACACTGATAATGTCGACAACAAAAAAAAAATAAAAGTGTGCAAAGGTATGTGCTCTTCAGCAAAGCCAAAAAGGAAGAAGCATCACAAGGAAACACCACGGTATTTAAAGCATGCGGAAAGTTAACACCAAGACAGGGACACACAACTAGAGATACGATTCCTGCTTTGTGTGAATCACGGACTGAGGCGGGTGATCACAACGGCATACATAACAAAGATCAGCATCAGTGCTAGCGCTCCGGTAACCACGCCAATAAGGTTTAAGATCTTGGCTGTTTGAGATGCTTCCGCCGCTCGTGACATATCTCCAACTGAGACAGCGTTCTCCACCTGAACAAACCACATTGACATGTCAGGGCAATATATATTCTAAACATGATTGTAGGAGCATGTTAAGCATAATACATGAGAAATTGTCAATGTGATGTAAAAAGTTACAAATACACAAAACCTTGGAAATATTTTCATTTACTCCACTAATTCACCGTACAATTACAGCAAGAATCACAGTCTTACTTAATAAAAACATGATTTGTTCATTTAAATATTTCAAACATTCTCGATATACCTTGCCCCAATTGCATTATTATTATTATTATTATTATATATTATTATTATTATTATTATTATTATTATTATTATTATTATTATTATTATATAATAATAATAATAATAATAATAATAATAATAATAATAATAATAATAATGGAGAAACAGTAGATTATACCTATGTTTTCACACGCATGTTAAATGAACATGCAGAAGTGCATGATAATAACACGTTTGAAGTTCAGCTTACCCTAATGGAATATATGACAGCGACAACTCCAAGAGGGAAACAGCAACACAGGAGATTTATTATCGACCACAGCAGGTAGGGTTCTGCGGGTGGGGTTCTCGCTTTCACTTCCTCCATCATCATCATATGCGATCTGTACTATTCTGACACTTTCATGTGGTCTGAGCCAAAATAATATTCTGCCTTTGCTTTCACGGTAATGGAACAACCTTGTTTTTCTTTTTAAAGTGGGCTGTCTGACTATGTGATGGAGATTTAGACAGAATCCAACCAGTCAAATCATTATATATATATATATATATATATATATATATATATATATATATATATATATATATATATATATATATATATATATATATATAATGTAAAGACAAAAGATGGAACAGTGCCGTTTTAAAGCAAGAAAAATGGGAATAGTTAGCTACGATATATATCAATATATATAATATATATATATATATATATATATATATATATATATATATATTTATTCCTATTTATTCGGTTTGAGCTCCTCGTTCGTTGCTTTTATTTGCTTTCATTTTAAAATGTTGTTTTTCTCGTGCTGTTTTTATTTTTTTATATTGTTTTTTTTTTTTATTGTAGTAAATGTTCTTTTCTTCTTATTAAAAGCGCTTCATGAATAAAATCAGATTTGCTTTGATTTGATTATAGCCCTGCTAGCAGAGCTGCCGTATAAATAAGGAAGTGTGACTGTGTGCAAATTAACAACCGCGCAACGATTTCGTGAAATAAGATTGAAAAGGACTGGAAACTGTAATTAAAATAAGCGCTCCTAGCTGGGCATAACAAGCGGGAGCAAGCGAGATAATAATAATAATAATAATAATAATAATAATAATAATAATAATAATAATAATAATAAAGCAGAAGAGGATAGGCCAGCAGCTTGACTCCCCTCCACGGTACACGCTCTGAGCAGAAGAGAGGATCTTGGAATTGGAGTCACCGTCACCAGCCCATCCCGTCTTGTATTCAAGCGGTGAGCAGACTTTTTGTTTTACTATGAAAGAAAGTTGTCGTTAATAATTCCCTATTGTCGGAAGAAGGGAATTCTGAGAGGTATATGAAGGAAATGCGCTCACTCTTGCTCTCATTCTAGAGCGGCACGTCATAATGACCCATTGGAGCAGAGGGCGAGGATGCGCTGCAGCAATCGAGAATGCGTTCAGAACAGAATGCGCGGCACCTTCCAAATACAAAAGCACTTACCAAATAATATCTCTTAAAAAAGAAACACAAACTTTAATGTTTTTACAGCACACACTCGTTTATTTAAAACGACATGTGTTATTAAAGATGAGATTTAAAAAAATAGGGCATTGTTTAGAAATAACAGAGACAAAACACAATGAATACAAACATGCATAGTCTTTAAGCTAATGATCCCCAAATGATCCTACAAATCTACATATGATCCTCTCGTGTTCTCATCCCACATTAGATACGGGATTACTGATTACATGGTTTATACACGAGGTACAAGCGGGAGAGTCCTGTCTTTGGGTCAAACATCTGGTACAGGGGGTTGTCACAGCGAGTTCGTCTTGTTGAACGTGGATCGGCGGTGGGTTTATTTATTAGCCCCGCCCGACGACCTGGAGGACAATCACTATGATGATTAGAATGATTCCGCACACAAGTCCAACAATGTTGAGAATCTTGGCTGTTCGGGATGCTTCCTGCGCTCTCGCCACGTCTCCCACTCCGCTGGCATTCTCGCTCTAAACGAAGCACAGGGACATTACAATGGATAGGAACTATACACGTACATTACAGTGTAAACATCACACACACACGCACACACACATACATACATATATATATATATATATATATATATATATATATATATATATATATATATATATATATATATATATATATATATATATATATATATATATATATATATATATATATGCAAACACACATTGTTTGTGTATACACAAATAATATGTATTTACATGAAAAAAAATTAAAAACAAAAAACAGAAACTAAACGAAGCACAGTGAAAAAACTCAACTTTTAAAAGTGCAAAATTTCCACGTTTGGTATTATTATATTTATTATTATTATTATTATTATTAGTTTTTTTGCATCTTACCCTGCAGGAGCATATCACAGCTGCCACGCCAAGTGGAAAGCAACAACACAAAAGGTTTAAGATGGACCAGACCAGATAGGACGGCACGTTAACTTTAGCTTGGGTTCCGTCCATCTTTTACACAGCTTTCTCTGCAAAACAAACTGAGGTTTTCAGAGGGGGGAATAAAAAAAATGCTAACCAAGACTTTGGCTAACTTCTAAATTTATTGTACACTTAGGGGCGTGGACTTTCCTGGGAGGCGGAGAAGGAGGAGACGCGTCTTTTTTTTCTTTTTTTCTGGGACGATGTTAAAATAAAGCTAGGTGTATGCATTTTCCTGCTACCCTATTTTACGACCTATAAAACGCTACTTTCTTGTAAAAGTTCCTTGTTTTACAACGTATCATAAAACTGCTCACCTCAATTTCTAAAAGTAAACTCCAGCATGAGTACATGTCAAAAATACAAAAAAACAAAAAAAAAACAAACAAAAACAAACAAAAACAACAACTCTGGTCTGCAGTTTTGAAAATGTATTAACAGAAGAGAAAAACATGTTAAGAAATGACGTCACCAAAAAACCCACGCGAATTTTGTACTCCCAAGTCTCCTTGTAGTTTCCCACCCCCACAGTGAATTAGGTGGACACGTGTTCCTGGTTACATTTTGTTCTGTTCCATAGCGAAGCACAGGAATGCACAATAAAGCAGATCTCTATCTGTAGACAAACAGAATTCCAGCACTCTACTGTACCCCATACTCCAAGCAACGTCATTTAATTGCAGTGCAACAAACTTAAACCGCTACTTTGTTCCCAGGTTTTATTTTCTAAGGTGCGGCATTGTTTCCAGTAAACTCAGTGAGTTTGATTAGGAAAGGATCTGTTCAATAGTGACTGACTGGTGATTAACTTCCTCTATTCATGGATTCACATTTGCGCATCCCGCTTCTAGCAGTGGTGTGAAAAATATCTTAAACAATGTAGCCTACATCAAAGTACCATTTAAATATTGTTCTGAAAGAAACACTTACTGTATGTGCACATCTGTCCTGCAAACAACCAGTGTATTTAATTGAATCGTTTTCTCAGTCCCAGTCTGTAAAAACAAAAAGTGCATTGCTGTGTAAGCAGTTTTTATTGAATCAGGAAAGAGGGATTTTGGGCTAATCTGTATTAAAAATATTTCATTCAAGAATGCCATTGCCAAATACCATAATACAAATACAGTGTGTGTCTATATATATATATATATATATATATATATATATATATATATATATATATATATATATATATATATATATATATATATGTGTGTGTGTGTGTGTGTGTGTGTGTGTGTGTGTGGCTGTGTGTGGCTGTGTGTGCGTGCGTGTGTATTATATGTTGGGGCTGATATATGCATTTAAAAGGAGTACTATATATAGCTTAGGGGACTAACACATGTTATGCACTTAAAGGAATTGATCTCTGTAGAGAAAGGGACTAGCACGCCATTTAAAATGAGGTGCCTCTCAGGCAGGGGCCCCTCTGTCTTTTAAAGGAATGTTAGTTGTATTTCCGGCACCATGCACATAGAGGTACCTCTGGACAGCATGTGAAGAAACAGGGCGTAACCCATGAGCACGAAGTGTTCAGGAACCTGCTACTAACATAACGAAGACTAGGAAACTTGCCTTTAAATGGACAAATACAGATGGGCATGAAGTTTAAAATTCTCCCCCAAAGTTGGCTACCAAAATCTTGGGTTGTTTGATTAAGTTATATTTCACAATGTCCGACATGACTTTTTGAAATAGAAATTTTACCAGAGGATGTTGGGTTGGGACGTTAAACTCAGCAGGATGCTGCTAATTTAACCAGAAATGTGAAACAGATGTATGTTCATGCAAAATGGTCAAAGGTGATTCTGAGGACTCCGCGGGGATTAAAGCAACTGGATCTGCAAATTTGCTGTAAACTCCGTTCCATTAACTAGCACTGGGGTCAGTTTTCCAAACACGACAGCCGAATGAAAGGGTACTGACTCCATGGAAATATCATGGTTTGTTGTAAAGCTATAAAGGAAAAGCTCACTCCACCAAATCTGTTATTCACAGGAAGGGGCCCCTGTCTGAGTCCGGCAGCGTGACTTTCTAAAAGCCTTTAGAGAACCCCTAGCAGAATCTTTCTAAGAGCCTTTAGAGAACCCCTAGCAGAATCTTTCTAAGAGCCTTTAGAGAACCCCTAGCAGAATCTTTCTAAGAGCCTTTAGAGAACCCCTAGCAGAATCTTTCTACACGGGGTGCGACACAGAATCTTTGATCTAATATGGCGCTTAGACTAACATACATCTGTTTGTCATTTACAGGCTCGGGTTCAGCTGGTAATATGAGCCCCTAACACACCATCCCTCATTTCAGCCCCTTTTTCCATTTAGAACAGACTATGTGTCATGCAGTCTTGCTTTTATTGAATGGAGAATGGCAAGAACATGTATTTAGAACACACACACACAGACACACACACACACACACACACACACACACACACACACACACACACATATATATATATATATATATATATATATATATATATATATATATATATATATATATATATATATATATATATATATATATATATATATATATAACAATTAGTGTGTGAACAATGACCAAATAAAAAAAAAAAAATATCTGAAATTAACTTAAACTAGGACTCTCCTCAAAAAGGACCAAGCCTAGAACAGCCCGGGTGCCAGTTTTTCATCACATTGTTTTTTTTTTTATAGCTCTTATTTGAAATCGTTCTCGCCAATGTATCGTACTTCCTACGTGCTCTTACTGGACTTTTACTCACATCAGCAAATTTCTTTCATTTTATAAGTCAACAGCTCAGTTAAACTCTTCCTTATATGGAATCTCGCTCTTATTTCCCACTGAGGTTATTGTACTTTATAACTGCTCTTATCTGTAATGTGACACTCTGCAATGTAATAATTTGTAATGTGATATTCTGTAACGTGATACTTTATAACTGCTCTTATCTGTAATGTGACACTCTGCAATGTAATAATTTGTAATGTGATATTCTGTAACGTGATACTTTATAACTGCTCTTATCTGTAATGTGACACTCTGCAATGTAATAATTTGTAATGTGATATTCTGTAACGTGATACTTTATAACTGCTCTTATCTGTAATGTGACACTCTGCAATGTAATAATTTGTAATGTGATATTCTGTAACGTGATACTTTATAACTGCTCTTATCTGTAATGTGACACTCTGCAATGTAATAATTTGTAATGTGATATTTTGTAACAATTGTAAGTCGGCTCTTATCTGTAATGTGAGGGTGTCTGATAATAATTTAATATGTGATATAATAAACAATAATAATAATAATAATAAATTAATATGATAATGATGATGATGATGTTCTCAAAGCTCTCATCGACCTCAAGCCCAAACAAGTGTAACTTGAACTAATTTAACCCAACAAGGATCACTAGCATGCTACAGTATACTCCTGAGGTGACAATACATCCAGAAACTGGACTTATTTTAATTGGTTTCTTAATAAACCAAGCTAAAATGATGGACTTGCATTTTTATTAAAATCATAAAAAAAAAAAAATAGCTCCTATATCTAAGAAATATTAATGGTTTTGAGAAGAATAGAACATTGAACATGAACACGAGAAAGACTGAGCAAACAAAACTGGCAGCTTTCGATTGATTATTACAAGTGCTTTGCAAGCAAGTCACACACATGTGGGCTGACATCTTAGACTTTTCAGTCTGAGGTACCAAGAGACATATTTTCTCTAATAACATATCATAAATACATAAATAAATAAATAAATAAATAAATGAATAAAATTTCCTACAACAGGGTATTTCAACGAGGGATGTTTTCAGAAAATACCACCTAAAATCCAAGTTGTGCCCATGTCTGTGGAGTGATGGCCTTCTCCACCTCCTGAGGTGTGATAACTGTAGACAGGACGCTGCTCAGCATCGTCACCAGGTCAGTCAGTATATCAAGACTAGAGATGGAGTCCAGGGAGACTCTAGTGGGGTGATCTGCCCTTTGTTTCAGCTTGCCTGGCTTAAACTCCACAGTAGTGATAATGTATTCATGTTAAGAGGCGCAATGAAAGCTTTTTTCAATTACCCCCCCCCCCCCCCCCCCCCCCCCCCCTCCCAGATGAAATCGCCTGCGAAGGAGATATAATGGTACGCTTGGAACACATTGTTCCAATGTCTTCTAGGTGTTATTAACACTGCTTAGCATGCGTTACGAATGTCCGATTTGGGGAATACACGAGGAGTCTGTTCATCCGTTCTCCAGCACGTCACACTTACACGTGTGCATGTATCTGGAGAGCCGCTCATCAGCTGTCATGAAACTTGGAACTAACTTTATGCAGGCTGGGAGTTTGGGAGGGTCTGATTTTGGGGTGATATGGAAGGGTCTATCTGTTTATCCATCCATCTGTATGACACACCAACATGTTTGCATAGATCTGGAGAATGTGCTTATTGAACTGTGAACGTTTCATTGCTTTTCTATACATGCTGCTCAGTCATGGTCATGCTCTTTTGTACCAGACTGATGCCTCTGCTTGTGAATTCACAGCCGTGGTAGAGGGTGTCTGTTTCTTGTTTAGGTTATCTGCAGATGGTTCATTTACTGACACAGGATTGACTAATCTTTAAACACTGTATTAGCCAACATATCTGTCAATATATGCAATCAAGAGGAAGGTAATATAATTATTGTAAGGGGTTTTGATATCCATTTTCTAGAAATTGCTGTGCAAACACTAAGTGACTGTCAATGACAATGTACTTTGCAGGGAAATCACCAGGTAAAATGAAACCCATCATAATATATTTGCAAGTTATTTCTTATTTTTTTTTTTTATTAATATGTACTTTTCTAAATAAACTGAAAGGAACCTAAATAAAAATAAAAATAAAAACAACCCATAATAAAATATCTGTCAAAATGCTCCACTATTGTCTAGCAGGAACTGTTTTACTGTTACATTGCATAGCGTTTCATTCTCAAGTTCTCTTTTGGTAACACTTTTCATTATATGTCTCTAATTACAGCGTAGTTACATAACAAGTGCAAGAGGCTTAGTGGTGCGCTAGTTAAAGAAAGAGGCTTGTTAGCAGTAGTGTCTGGGTTCAATCCCAGCTCAGCCATGGACTCACTGTGTGTGACCCTGAGCAAGCTCTTAACCTCCTTGTGCTCTGTCCTTCAGATGAGATGTAAAACCGAGGTCCTATTGCAAGTGACTCTGCAGCAGCAGTAGTGATGCATAGTTCACCCCCAAGTCTCTTCTGTAAGACACTTTGGATACTAGCATCTGTTAGATAAATCATAACTTGCAATTACAATGTTATTATGCATAGTTACAATATACGTAACGTGTAAATCTTCCTGTTTGATATATATATATATATATATCTATCAAAGTACACAGTTGTATCAGAAAAGGATTAGAGTTAAAGTTATATCATGCATAATAACGTACACATTAAGTACATTGTAACTAAGTGTAAATACACATGTATTTACTAAGTATGTAAATACATCTTAATTAGAGACACTTAAAGTGTTACCTCTCCTTCTTATTACTGGCAAATATTGTTAGGTGTTTGTGAAATTGTAACATCACATAATAAGTACATTTTAACAGTACAATGCTACATTTATAAGTTTTGTTTCTGTGTTAAGCGACTAGCCAGGTGTCTATCAGGCATTAACGTTCCCCATTCATACACCTGTTAGCCAGTTAGCAAGTGAGCTGGAAAGCAGACATTGCAGATAATAATATGACACGAGGCCGGTCTTCAGAGTGTCTCTCTACAAAACATAATGGGGAGAATCCACTGAATGGAAGCTGTTAATGGAGCCCTTGTCAAACACATGCTTGATAATAATGACTGCTGCTAAAAACTAAAATTACAGGACCGGGTAATGAAAGCAATCCTTTACTGTAGACACAGTTTATATCCCAGGCTCTTTGGGTTAGTGTGTGTGTGCGTGTGTGTGTGTGCGTGTGTGTGCGTGTGCGTGTGTGTGCGTGTGTGTTGTTCTGTACTGACCCTTGCTGAATAAAGTGTGCTGTTTAGTGAATGACATTTTGCTGAGGACATCTGGCTCCTGATCATTTCACACAATTGCTGAAATTCGTAATTGTAGACATCTATTTCTTGTAACTTATTTTCCTCATCCACAAAAGTAAACGTTTTTCTACAAAAGATTTGTTCCTAAAATTCTTTGTTTTTAAGAAAATTCTAGAAATGATAATTATAAATTGTGGCGTGCACGGGGGAAGGCAGCAGCAGCGCTGGTAGGTGACGTAATCACATACGAAGACATAAGAACGATATTCGCTCCTTGCAAAGTAGCCGGCTCTTCTGTACCGCGGTATCGGCGCTATGCTTCAGTGCTAGAAGTCCCGGGTTTGCTCCCGCCCTCCGCCTGTGTGTGGATTATCTCCATCTGTGTGAGACGCCCGCCTGCGTTACGCGAGATCGCTATTATATATATATATATATATATATATATATATATATATATATATATATATATATATATATGCTGCAGTGTACAAAATTGAAGGTACATGAAAGAAAATGTTTTTCAAACATGTACATATAAGGTTTAAAATATTACAAAATAATTTATTTTCAAGGTGTTTCCGGCAAAAATCCTCCTTCAACTGTTTTTTCCGCCTCAGAAGAGCTTTTACCTGAAACGTCCTGACAATAGAGAAGTGATGCAAGTTTTCCCACTGCAAAAGTGATTTTTTTTTTTTTTTTAAAAACAGGAACTTATAATGAGGAAACAGCAAGATGTAGAACAATTAGGAAATAGTGTTACATTGTGTACATTGCAGACTTTTAAGGATCTAGCATCAACCGTCCATATTGCGCTTCTAAAAATCAGAACGATTGCTTTAAAAAAAAAAAAAAAAAAAAAACTGATAATTTCCTTCAACTGGCCACTTTCGAAATTCTGTTCATCAACCTTTTCTCCCTTTCAGTAAAAACGACCCAGAACTTAACAGAGGTATTGAGATTCCTCGTTTAAGAGCAGCAACAGAGTTACAGAACGTCGATCTTGGCTTTCAGCTCTGTTCGTTATCTTCTGCCTGTGCCGACATTCCCTCGTACACAGACACTGGCAGTCCGACAAACCTAGATTTCAAGGCTTCTTTTAAACAGCCCACACTTTGTTTAGAGGAATGTGGGCACTTCTCCCAACCTTCCATGCACGGAGCTACTGAACAGAATGCATGCACTGTTACATGAAGCAGAACATCATTCCAAATCAATGCACTGTTACATGGAGCAGCACACCATTCCAAATCACTTCTGGGAAAACAGAATTCTACAATTCAACTGAAAACTATGAAAGAACCCACAGTCCAAAGTTTTGTTTTCATGCACTTGTCAGTCAGTGAGCTGAAAACAGATATTGTAGATAATAATAGAGTGTCCGGTTGCAGAGTGTCTCTGTACAAAACGTAATGGGGAGAATCCACTGAATGGAAGCTGTTAATGGAGCCCTTGTCAAACACATGCTTGATAATAATGACTACTGCTAAAAACTAAAATTACAGGACCGGGTAATGAAAGCAATCCTTT